>NC_133495.1:10415492-10584357 GCF_025370935.1 Choristoneura fumiferana
AAAAATGGGCGTTTTTGAAGTTAATTAAATAAGAAAACTGGTTTTGAAACAATAAAGAAAGATTTATTCTTGCACAACGTAATTCTGTATGACATAAAGATTGTAACAAAAGCTAAGCGACCGAAACGGAAACTTCAGTCGAACATAGAGATGCCGACCTCTGACACAAAACTACAAACAAGCAAAGAGTATTTGCATTGCTATATATTATTCTAACACCCCTTCTCAATGCAAATACATTTTAAAACAAATAACAACAAAAAAATCTAACAATTTTACACTAATTAGTAGTAGTGCTCATAATACCACACTTATCTAAATGCTTAGAGACCAATTCTCTGCTTAAAGACTTTGTTAACATGTCTGCCGGTTGGTCATTAGTGCCAACATAATTAACACAAATTTTATTCCCCTTAATCAGCTCTTTCACAAAATGATATCGAATATCCACATGTTCAAACGCTTTATGGTGTCTGTCTTAGCATTTATTATAGCTGATTGGTTGTCACACAGTATATTGACTGGACAAACTTTTTCACAATTAAAATAACTTAATAAATTTATAAGCCAACATGCATCACTAGCAGCCATGCTTAATGACACATATTCTGATTCTGTAGAAGACAGACTTACAGAAGCTTGCTTCTTAGAGCACCACAAACTAAACAGTTTGACAACATAAACATATAGCCTGAGGTGGACTTCCTGTCCTTGAGATCACTCCCCAGTCTGCATCACAATACCCTTGCAAAACAATATCATCACATTTATAAACTAATTTGTAATTCAAACTGTGCTTTACATACCGTAACACCCTTTTTAATGCAGATAGCAACTCATGATTCGCACATGTTTGGTATCTACTTAACATGGATACTGGAAAACATAAATCAGGTCTAGTACCTGATGCAGCATACATTAAAGACCCTATCATCTGCCTGCATAACTTCTCAATATTTTTATCTATAGGAGCAGTACTATTTGTAAATATTTTTGCATTAAAGTTAGGATCCATAGGAGTTAACATGTCCTTGCAATTCTCCATATCAAACCGTTTGAGAACATTTTCCAAGTAAACTTGTTGATCTAGTTCAGTAACTCTAGTTTCTAAATTTTGCTTTACACGAATGCCTAGAAAGTTTGAAATTAGTCCCATATCCTTCATTTCAAAGTCATTACTCAATATTCCTTTAAATTTTGAAACTTCTTTCTCATTTGTACCAAAAATCAAAATATCGTCAACATAGAGTAAAACATACATTTTATCTTTGTCATTACACCTTTTAAATAAACATGAATCACAGTTTGACCTTATAAAGCCCTCTCTAGTCATAACAGAATTGAATTTAGTGTTCCAACACTTTGGTGAACTCTTTAATCCATATAAAGATTTTTTTAACTTAACAATGTTGTTCTCCCCAGAATAAGCCCCTTCTGGCAATCTAATATACACATCTCTATCAATATCTCCATACAAAAATGCCCCAGTAACGTCCATTTGATAAATGGGTAAATTCAATTTAGTTGCTATAGCTACAAAGACTCTAAAAGTTGATAATTTTGCCACAGGAGCATAAATTTCACCCAAATCAAAATCACTATTCTGCTCAAACCCTCTAGCAACTAGCCTGGCTTTATATTTAATATTGTTACCATTGCCTTTTAATTTAAGTACCCACTTGCTACTAATAACTTCCTCACTTACCGGTGCACTACAGAAGTCCCACGTGTTATTGTCTTTTAAGGTCTGCAGTTCTCTATTAATCGCCTCACACCACTTACTTGCATCACTTCTTTTCATAGCCTCCTTATATGTGGTAGGCTCGCTCTGCTCACTTTCAACATTGTGACACTGGTAAAATGAAGTTTGTTTTCTTACCCGCTGGCTTCTTCTTTCATTAAGGACTGGTGGCTCATTTGCCTCTGATGATTCACCCTCGGAGGGTTCATATTCAGTCTGATACTCACTTTCGCCTGAACACGAGTCTAAATTGAGACTTCCATGAGTGTCATTCAGGATATTTGACCCTTCACCTTCAGCCTCTGTCACTGTTTCAGACATATCATGTACTGGTTGGCTATTCAAGTCCAAGGTGACAGTTGCTTCACTTACTGTCTCACTCTCTTCATTTCCCTCTTGAGTTAAGAAAACTATATCTCTTTTTGTATCAACACAATTCTTCTCTGGGTAGTATATTCTGTACCCTTTGACATTTTCACCATATCCAACCATCATTCCTTTTTCACCCTTCTGGTCCCACTTTCTTCTCTTCTCCTTCGGAATGTGAACATACACTGGTGAACCAAAAGCCTTTAGCTGATGTATGTCAAAAGTTTTATTAGTCCATATTTCATATGGCGATTTTCCCTCTTTGCCTTTCCCTGTTCTGTTCAAGACAAATGCAGCAGTATTGACTGCTTCAGCCCACAATTTCTTGGGTAAATTCTTAGCATGTAGCATTGTCCTAGCTGCTTCGACAAGCGTTCTGTTTTCGCGTTCCGATTTTCCGTTCTGTTCTGGTGAATATATAACGGTGGTTTGATGTACTATCCCCTTCTCGAGCATAGTTCCATCATTTCTTTGTTTATAAACTCTGATCCATTATCAGTTCTAAAAGTTTTCACTCTGTTTCCGGTAACATTTTCTGACTTGTTAAAGAAGTCCTCCAAACAGCTCTTTATTTCGTGTTTAGCTTTCACAAAATACACGGTTCTGAAGTTCGAATAGTCATCCTTCAGTACGACAAAATATCTCGACCCGCCGATCGATTCTTCCTCCATGGGCCCACACGTGTCCCCATGTATTATTTCGCACGTCTTGGTGCTTACAGTTTCACTCTTCTTAAACGGTAATCTGTGTATTTTTCCCTTTAAACAACTTTCACATTGAGACGCGGTTTGTTTTGTTTCAATGTTATTTTTCTTCAACACTTTCCTGACGTAATCGAAGTTTTGGTGCGCTAATTTTTCATGCCACTCATATAGATCGTTCTTTACTACTTTTGCAACACTCGCAGCTTCACATTTATATCGAAAAACCATATAATAAGAGTTTTCAACTCTATTTGCGATCGCACAAACAACGCCATTTTTCAAAAATTTGCACGAATTGTCATCTGTCACAATGACATATCCGCGGTCAGCCGCGCGATTCACAGACAATAAGTTTGTTTTTAAATCGGGAACGAACAAGACGTTGTCAATCGTCGTGTCAATCCATTCACTCCCATTGCTGACTTGCACTGACATCTGTCCACGTCCCAAAACACTAATCACGGCGCCATTTCCAACTACTACGGATTTTTGCGAGGCACTTGTAAATGATGAAAATAACGATCTGTCACAACACATATGTTCGCTGGCCCCGGAATCTACGAGCCACTTCGTATGACAATGTTCCTCACACGAATTAGATACCACAAATGCATTATTTTTATTATCTTCTTTATTTTTCTTGAAACGACACTGCGACTTATTATGTCCAATTTTACTGCAATAATAGCACCTATTATCTGAACTTGATGTACTCGGACGATTGTTATTATTATTTGACCTGCTGTCACGATAGTTCGAAGTATTGCTTCTACACTCGTTCGCATAATGTCCGAATTTATTACACTTAAAACACTTAATGTTCCGTTTGTCTACTATTTTCTTCGCAACAAATGCTGCGGACGACTGCGATGGTCCGCCTTTCTCTTTCAATCTCTCTTCCTCCACTAAAAGTCTTGCCACGAGATTGTCATAAGTTTGTTTCTCGTCCGGAGCAGACTCCCAAGCTGACACAAAGTGCTTGTATTCTTCCGGAAGCGACATTAGTACTTTCGTGATTGTGAATTTATCGGAGATTTCTTCTCCCAGCTGCTTTAACTGGTTTTGCATTTCGTGAACTCTTGATAAAAATACTGACATTTCAACCCCTTCTTCATATTTATATTGAAAGAATCTTTGCTGTGCAATATGAATACTCGTCTCAGACTTCTGTTCATAGACGCTTAAAAGCTTTTTCCACATTTCAGCTGACGTTCTGCATGATATCAGATGCACCATGACATCTTCTGACATTCTTGTCACCATTAATGTCTGAGCCTTAGCGTCGTTAGCCTCCCAAATGGGTCTTGCCACTTTATCTTCGGGTATTAAAGTTCGTCCCTCTACGATGTCCAACCATCCCTGACCTCTCAGTAGTACTGTAGTTTGAAATTTCCAGATATTCCAGTTCCTGTTTCCTTCCAGTTTCATTACGTTGTTCGTATTTACTTCCATCTTCCTTTCCTGCCTTGCCAACCGCAAGTATACCTTCTCGACGAAAATTTGTAATGGCCGCTCGCCGGCAAACCTAACCCACTCTCCGCCGATATTCAAAATGTCGATGTTATTTGCTCACCACATCTCTTAACTTAAATAACAGGCTGGCGTCTCTGGGCCCATAACCTGAAGTTAATTAAATAAGAAAACTGGTTTTGAAACAATAAAGAAAAGATTTTATTCTTGCACAACGTAAATTCTGTATGACATAAAGATTGTAACAAAAGCTAAGCGACCGGAAACGGAAACTTCAGTCGAACATAGAGATGCCGACCTCTGACACAAAACTACAAACAAGCAAAGAGTATTTGCATTGCTATATATTATTCTAACAGTTTTGTGTTTTGTTTTTTTTTTCACACAGTATGGGCGTGCGTGACAAAACTTGAGTCATGAAATTTTTAATGAAAAAATGGGGACATTTTTTTAAACGATCGGAATCGAATGTGCTCTGGATTCTGAGTAGGAAAAACGATATTTTTCCAAAATTTCAGAAAAAAAATAATGGGTACTTACACTTTTTTTTTTAAAACGCCCAAATACAGTTTGTAAGTAAAATAAAATATTAAGAGATAACTAGTTATCTAAGAGGAAAAAAATCTTCACAGGTAGCCAGTTCTCTGGTTGTGGTGATCTCCAAGAAATAAGGGTCTTTTATGTTTTTTATTTGACCTTAACCCATTCAGTGTCATTGAAGCCCATCAGCGTCACGGTGGACCCTACTTATGCCGTTGACGCCGATGGGCGATGGGCGTCCAATTTGAATATTTCATGATATATTCTGAACAGAGAGTTACCTGTGGAGTAAGCCAATTTGACTTTTAAGCAAATATACGTATTTTTTATACAAATATCTGCTCCAACCGAGGATGAGCCATTATTCGAGCTAATAGCTATTTATATATTAAGTAAATTAACGTGGGCACACTTTTGTTGACATGGTAGAAGATTCTGTTACAAATTCCAGGTTATCTAGTGAAGTACATTGTGTAGTCTTAAAAATAATCGAAAATGGCAGTCTACAGTCCATTCATAAAAAGATGTGGTCACGAAAATTGAGGCGTTTGAAACTTGAAACACTCGAATCGCTCAAGCTTTCTAACCACTATAGGCTCTCCAGTCGTCATTGCTTAGCTATTAATTATCTCCTGTACTACGAACGACACACTTCAAGAGCTGACTCCTGCCCCCAGCTGGAGGAGCTCTGTTCCCGCACGCACCTTCTGTTCGTGGACAGCGGCGGCGAGCTGCGCGACTGCGGGGAGCTGCCGGCCGCCCGGGGGGACGCGCCTGAACTGCAGGTACCGAGGCTAGAAACTCTTTTCATTGCCTTCTTTTGGGTTAATATCACTTCGTCGAAAAAGAGTTGGGTCTAGAAAGTTCCCCGAATGTCTAGCCAGTCTCCGTCCGTCCGTGGTTCATCAATTTTTATTCTACGGTTTAAACTTTCCCATCCTACTTTCAATGTCTTTTTTTTATTCTTATCTTTTTCATAACGTGGGCTATACAGCCATATTTTAGTCTCTGTATTTGTATTTGTTTTGTGTGACTTTCCGTAATTTCACCCTTCTGTGGCCCGGCGGAAGACCAGTGCTGGTTTTCAACCAGCCATATGCTGAGCCGGGACCTTTTCATAGCGGCAACACTTCTTATTTTTTTTTTCTAACCTGTGTAATGAGTCACTACTGTTATAAATACATTATTTTCTTCTTTTTTTCTTTACTTATATGTATTATGCGAAAGTTTGTTTGTGTGTGTGTGTGTGTGTGTGTGTGTGTCTCTGTGTGTGTGTGTGTGTGTGTGTGTGTGAGTGTGAGTGTATGCTGCTACTGCTTGAAATTTTGGACAGTTGATCTTAACTCAACCTCAATGAAGACCACGATATAAATCTTGTCTACACGTTATATATGTGTTTTAGGAGTATCGTCGCGAGGCGGCGACGCGGCGTCGGCGGGAGCCGTCCGCGGCGCCGCGCGGGCTGGCGCTGGCCACCGACGAGCTGGGCGCCCGGGAGCGCGCGCGCGGCGCCGGCGGGGACTGCGCCGTGCTGGCGGCCGCGCCCGCCGGCCCGCGGGCCACGCAGGCGCTGCTGGCGCTGCGCGGCCGGCTGCTGGGCGCGCGCGTCGTGTGGCGCCCCGCCGGCGGACCCGTCGCGCGCGGCGGCAAGCTGGGACACACGCAGGTACCACGCGCGCGCCACGAACATCATTCTTGCGAGCAGACATCTTGTCGCTGCTGCTCACAGCGGCGACTTGACCAAACTTGATTCAAAATCACATTTAAAATTGGGTCACGTGACCAGATTTATCGCTGCAAACGAGCGACGAGCGACTGCATGTGGCCGCAGCCTTAGGAATACTGTTGGCCTATGGCACCGTGGACAGCGAGTGTTTGATTTCCAATTGTTGCCAGGACGCGCCGCCGGAGCCGGAGGGCGAGCGGCGCGCTGAACTAGCGGGCGGCCGCTGCGCGCACGGCGCCGCCGCGCTCGGCTCCACTCTGCTCGTCTGTGGCGGGTATGTCTCACATGAACTGACACTTAATCCCTACTATCCCTACTATAATATTATAAATGCGAAAGTAACTCTGTCTGTCTGTCTGTCTGTCTGTTACTCTTTCACGTCGAAACCACTGAACCGATTTTGATGAATTTGGTATATAGGTAGTTTGAACCCCAAGGATCAACATAGAATACCTTTTATTCCGGTAGAGGGCGCCACCGCGCGATAACCTAGATCCGCGCAGACGTAGTCGCGGGCATAAGCTAGTCACTTATATTTAGGGCCTGTTTCACCACTTGTTCACTAACTTTAAGTGACGGATATTAGTGATGCCGTCTCTGTTTGTTTTGTCCGAATAAACAAAGACGGCATTACTTTTATCTCACACTTAAAGTTAGTGGACAGGTGGTGAAACAGGCCCTTAGTGAACTATAACTCGGATAACTCACGTCTTAATAAATCGAGAGCTCGACATGTTTCAGGCTAACCTGTAGCCTTTCTTCTGGACGCCAAAAAATACACTGTTCTGAATTTGCTGTCTCCGTCTCCACCTGAGCGAGCCGCCGCGCTGATTTTGTTAGACATAGGGTTCAAAATCGTTACTTGAAATGGCTGCCGCGCTAGAAGGCTTGCTCAGTGAAAACCCGGCTTTAAAAATTGAGTTAAAAATTGTCTTCATTGCTCATTTCTATTTCACATTTTCAACTGCTCAAAAGCTGACTGTTTAACGATGAGACCGCATATTGTTTACCTGTTAAATTGATAAGTGCCCCCCCCTGCCCCCCGCAGGTACGACCGCGCGCGCGTGCTCCGCGGCTGCGAGGCGTACGACCCGCAGCGCAACGCGTGGTCGCCGCGCGCGGACATGCGCCGTGCGCGCGCGCGCTTCCCCGCCGCCAGGCTCGCGGACAGGGTCTACGCCATCGGCGGCAGCGACGGACACGTCGAGCTGGACAGTGTGGACGCCTTCGAGGATGACGACAAAGGTAATAAACCCTTTGGGGAAATCCATTTACGTCACACGTTAAGGCTGCGCAAAGATGTGAGATGATGTGCGAGAAATATGTTTTGCACGACATTACTCTAAAATGTGGCCATAGATAACCTAAATCCAGTACACAAAACTGCTTACATTTATGGCTCGCAAACACGACAACAATGTAGCACGTGACGGTAACAGGTCGTATCCATATATGTATTTTATAGTACGTTACGACTTTTTCGAATGTATTTCAGAATAATTTTCTTGGCCTACGAATATTGGACCAATGAAAATTAATCGTCTACTGCATGTGAAACTAAATTAATCAATGAAAACGCGTCATTCTATGCACAAACCTGTTTTTTCAAGTTTTGCCAAAAAAACAGGTTAGGACCATTTATCCATTAAGATTAAAATAGAATGAGAAAGGTATGCCAATAGAAAAAAAAAAACAACGAAATATTGGAAAAAATACCACTGGGAAATTATGGGAATGGGATAATTGCCACCAAAAAAACTATTTTCGGAAATGATGATACCTCCTCTACGAACGCACATACGCATACTCACATCTCAGGGTGATACCACACCAACCGATCGATGATAGCGTGGAACAGTCGGTTGATAATCGATGGATGATGGAAGGTCAACTGTTCTGACATCGATCGGTAATTGCTCGATTAGTGTATCCGTCGATCAGTCAAAGCTACCACACTGATGATCGATCGATCGATTAGTGTGGCAACACCCTCACGAGGCCCACTAAGCTTAAGGTCCTCCCCCCAGGCGGCAGATGGCAGGCGTGCCCGCCGCTGCCGGGCGCGCGCTCGCACGCGGCCGCCGCAGCGCACGAGGACAGCGGTCTGCTCTACGTGCTGGGCGGCTGGGCCGCCGGACGCAGCCTCAAGGCCGTGCATCGGTGAGTCACTGTCTTCTAGAAACTACTCCAACCCTAATGATCGCCCGGGTCTCATCCAGGTTTGATCCGCGTGAAAGGGAGAACACACCCGACACCCACGGGACCATGGCTATAGCGATGGTCAGCTATCACCCCCACCGGTAACACCCCGTCCCCCCAGGCGGCAGATGACAGGCTACTCCAGCCCTGATGATCGTCCACCGGGTCCCACCCAGCTAGTGTTGCCATATGGAAAAATGAATGTTCTGATAAAGCGTCCTGAACATGATCGCGAGCAGATGGGACTGCCCGTATATAAAACGCTGTTGTGCCATCTCTAGTGGGATGGTTAAATAAGGAATTATTTTCATAAATTTAATTTTGTTTTTATTCATCTTTTATTTTATTTTATTTATTGTAATTTTTACTAACATAGGTTAAGATAAATTGTTTAACAAAATGAGTCGTAATGTTACTTGAATAAATGAATTTAATTATTATTATTATTATAAATCCTGACATCACCCTAAAAGGTTAAGGGGCTGTTTCACCATCCATTGATTAGTGTTAACTGACGGTTAAATGTGATGCCGTCCCTATTCGAACAAAACAAATAGAGACGGCATCACATTTAACCGTCAGTTAACACTAATCAATGGATGGCGAAATGGCCCCTGAATTCGTCTCGTAAACATGGCGCATGCAACTGTGCCGAAATATCGAGCTTCTCTAAAATCATGGTACGCGGAACGAAACCCGAATTTAAATCATATTTTATTACTTGAGCGTTTATATTCGTACATACCTGCTGAGCTGGCAACGTTGCATTCTTGTTAGTTTTTCTTGAATATTCCATAAAAATTGAATTAAAATTAAAAATGTGGTCTATAAGAATTTTTCTTAATGTATAAGTTAACTAGCGACCCGCCCCGGCTTCGCACGGGCAAAGTAAAAAAAAAAACGGCCAAGTGCGAGTCGGTCTCTCGTACGAAGGATTCCGTACCTATACAACATTAGAGATTAGCATAAAACGGCAAAAAACCACGTTTGCTGTATGGGACCCCACCTTAAATATTTATTTTATTTAATTATTTATTTTTTAGTGTACCTGTTGCCGTTATTAATATCGAGCAAAAAAATCGCGTTTTTTGTATTTATTTGTACTGTTTTTAGTATTTGTTGTTATAGCGGCAATATAAATACATCATCTGTGAAAGTTTCAACTGTCAAGCTATCACGATTCATGAGATACAATGCATGCGATGAAAGATGATTTATGGCAACTTTTTACACTTGATTATATATACATTATTGTAGTTTTAGTACGGAACCCTAATTTTGTCTGTTAATAAATATAGCCTATGGCACTTTGGAATAATTGTACTGGACCGATTTTAAAAATTTCACTATTAGAATGTCAAATTATTAATTATCCAGTAGTTTTTGAGTTAATTCGTAACAAAAATCCAAAGCTTTCCTCTTTATAATAATTATTATAGATGTGTCTACTGCAATAATTATTTGTGATAGACTTTTATTTTCTTTAAAAAACATTTGTACGCTTTTAAAGAATATAAAAGTCTATCACGAATAATAATTAGAGTAGACACATTAACTTATATATTAAGAAGAGTTCTATCAGACCACATTTTTAATTTTCATTAAATTTTTATGGAATAATCGAGAAAACTAACAAAAATGCACGTTGCCAGCTCAGCAGATAACTCCTTGAGTAGTTGGTACTCATGGGCAGTGGCGATCATTTCCATCAGATGACCCGCTTGTTCGTTTTCCTCCCTCACAATAAAAAAAATAACAAAAAATTGTTTATCTGTTGTTAGGTTTTCTCCGTGTGACGGCACGTGGAGGACGTGTCGTCGCTGACGACGGGCCGGTCGCAGTGCGCGGCGGTGGTGTGGCGCGGCGCGCTGTGGGCGCTCGGTGCTGCGACGCGGGCGCTGTCTCGCCTCCACCGAGACGCTCGCGCTGCCCGACGCCGACGCCGCTGGACGCCCGGTCAGTGCCAGTGCCATGCCAGCGTCAAACTGGACGTTTTTAATGATTGGTTTTTTGGTGTTTTTTTGTATTTTTTATTTCAACTCCAAATTTGTTACTCTTACGGGTATCCCGTGAAACCATATCGAAAATACAAACTGAGACATGGATCACGTGTCAATATTCCTTTCCAGCAGTGGTGTAGGGGTTATAGCACGCAGCACGGGTTGCTGAGGGCCTGGGTTCGATTCCCAGTGCTGGTCTCTTTTTCTGGTTTTTCTGTGCATCAATGTCTCAGTTTGTTCTTGCGGTCACAGTAAAGGCGGTTTTCCACCGGCGAGGCGAGACGAGAAATTGAAATTTGTATGGCAGCGTCCGCGGCGGCTCGCGCCGGGCGCACGAGAATGCATACAAATTTCAATTCTCGTCTCGCCTCGCCGGTGGAAAACCGCCTTTACTGTGACCGCAAGAACAAATAACAAAAAATACAAAAAACAGAATAAAATAAATATTCAAGGGGGGCTCCCATATAACGCTAATATTGCTAATGTTGTATAGATAATAGTACGAAACCCTGCGTGCGCGGGTCCGACTCGCACTTAGCCGTTTCTTTTTACAGGGCTGTCTGTAACGGTATTTCATTGTGCAGGTCCTCCGCTGCCGAGCGCGCGGCGCTCCATGGGGGCTGCGCGTGGCGCGGCCGGCTTGTGCTGGCGGGGGGCTCCGACGGCGCCGCCAGCTTGCGCCGCGTCGACTGGCTGCTGCCCGGAGACGCGCCCGGCCTCGCCTGGCAGGGAAGGCTCTCCCTCGTCCAATTTAATCTACCCAATGCTGAGTAAAGGTCTCTTCCATTTTAGACCATTCTGTGCGGTCCTGAGTTTTCCGCATCCAGTCCTTCCCAGCCGCTCGCACCTAATCGTTCGTCCATCTTGCCGGCTGCCTCCCCACATTCCTGAACCCCTTTCGTGGTCTCCACTCCAACAACTTTTTGCCCCATCTTCCATCGAACCTACGGCAAATATGTCCCGCCCACTTCCACTTCCTAGAGGATATAGTTTTAGCTATGTCAGTTAGTCCCGTTCTTTTACGTATTTTGGTGTTCCGGACGTGATCGCGTAGAGAAATCCCCAACATAGCTCTTTCCATAGACCTATGGGAGACTTGTAGTCGATGGACGAGCTGCCGAGCTGGCGGGTGAGTGCGGTGCGGGGGGATTATTAATATGAAGCACTGACAGTTCGGATGCAACTGGATTTGAAGTGGCCATGTCGCACAAAGAACGAATGGGAAAAAGGTTCCCGAATGGCGACCACGAGCTAGAAGAATCTTCCGAGAAGGCGAAGGAACTCGGTCGGAAAACATCACTAAGGGCCTGCCCACATCTTTGCGGTTTGCCGTAGCATTATGCTGAGTGGGGCTCACTTTATACTATTCGATGTTAACCTTAACCTTATATTCTTTCCCTGTTATTTACTTTAATGTGTATCGAATATGTGTAAATAAATGTTTTTCTCTCTCTGTCTCTCTCTCATCTATCGACGCGAATCGGCTTTAGCTGACCAAAAAATGTATGTCTACGCAAAAAGGGTGAACAAGATGTCGTCCCGTCGGTTAACGTAGTTCGCGTCGGCCGAGCATATCGACGTCTTTTCGCTCTTACTGCGTTGGCATAAAGAGTTTTTTGACCAACATAACGCGTTTGGTGAGACCCTTAAGCTGCATTCTCGTGGTGACGCGTGTGTCCCTCCCAACAGGCGGGCCCGCCGCTGCGGCGCGCGCGCGCCGGTCTGGGGCTGGCGGAGCTGGAGGGCGCGCTGTACGCGGCGGGGGGCTTCTCGGGGCGCGAGTTCCTGGCCTGCGTCGAGTGGCTGCCCAGCCCGGAGGCCGAATGGACCGCGCTCCAAGACCCGCCGACGGTGCCGCCGCCGCTGCCCAGCCCGAAGGATAAAGAGGGCGCGCTGAACGGACAGGTGAGTAGGGGCCTAGGTTACAACAGATGTGCAACGTGTTTTGCTTGATTTCCGTTAACTTCGATATGATTCACATCACTTAATTAATTACTTGACCTAAACGAAAAAAATATATATTTCATACATAGCTAAGCCATTTAAATATCAAATTGCCATTGCATTGCATTGTCGGGTGACACTATTTACCGGCCCGGATAATACCGACCTGGAAATACCGATCCGAAATTTCGTGTCCACGCCCATAGAAAGTCATGTCATTATTACTTCAAAAATAATTTTCGGCGATTTGTCACTTTTGTGATATGCGTTGATATTTTTTTTTATTTTGGCTATACTTTTCGATTGAGCCAGCGTCATGTCGATTTCTCTCAATAAAAAAAAAGGAAATGAAAGAGACAGTTGCTATTCCTTGAACGTTGATAATGCAGATGTAATAAAAGAAACACGATTTTTTCTATTAATTATTTACTTTTTAAATGGTCTTTTCAGTGGCCAGTACCGCTAACACATATGCAACCTCAAAGTACCTAACTTTCAGCCGCCCCTCGTATGGAGAATGAGAAAAGTATGAATTGTCGGTAAAGTCGAGAGCACGTGAAGCTTTTCACTTGTAGTGACGAGCCTTACATCTACGGCGATTTTAATAACTTTGCATTTGGCAAGTTTTTTTAGAATCTCTAGGGGGGCCAGCTGCCCCTCCCTGCTCACCCTTGGCGACGCCCTTGAATAAATGGTATTACCACAAAAAAAGACAATTTGTCTGTTCATTTAAACAACATATCAAATTGTCATTGCTATTCTTCTGAAAATCAAGTTAAATAATCCCTTTTCTGCTCCCCAGGCGGAGGAGTGACGCCGCGCCGCATACGACGCTTCTGCACCATAAGCAATAAGTATTATTAACGGTAGAATAATTTATTGTGATCGCGATACATAGTGAAATTGATAAACCTCTACCTCAAAATTGTCGGAGCCTTACGCGCCCGCCGTATGTATGTGTAGCTGCCTTATGTACCGCGCGTCCACGCCATCTGTACCGAGAGCTGGGACACGGTTTATAATACAGATACAGATGTCCGACAAAGGTGAACCCTTAGAGCCCTTTCCTGCGTGCCGGGCGTCGGATCCGTTTAGTGTCGGATGTCGGTCACTTATATAGAAAATCGTGTCGGGCAGGTGCTTCATATTAAATGCTCTGCCACTGGAACATGCGATTATCCGGGCCCGACATCCGACAAGTGGGAACCAGTTCTTAGGCTGTTATGTGCTCGAATATGGTAAAGACAAACTTTGTTTTAAAGGTACGGAGGCACCCGAAGTGTCAAACAATCATTGTCTTAAATGAGTGACACTTTAATTTTGAGTGCCATTTATGGAATTTTATTATTTAGTGCCAAATGACAAAACAGCTGTACGATGGGTACTGAAGCTAATTTTGAGAGAGTATAAATGGCTCAATCAAGTTTTTAGTGTACCTTGTTGTCATGGTAACGTCTCCTGAGTCACATATTAAAAGTATGATTTCATGTGGCACAAATCCACTAAAAGTTAGGAGTTGTGACAGTTTTAAGGCAATTCCTTCATGGTTCATCTCCTAAGAATGCTAATAGTATAAATAGCAAATATTTTTCTAAGCAAGTGTATCGTATATGTCACGAAACAGAATAACAACACTAAAAATTTGATTGACCCAAATAAATAAATAGAATTTTTTCGATAAAATACGATGGCAAAACCATTATTTTCTACATCTGTAGTATTAGTAGTGCCAGTACAGACGGACTGCATTCCAACTGCAACGTAACCGCAATGCCCATATATTTTTCGTTGCAGTTCGATTGCAGTCGGCACAACTGCACACTGACTGCAATTGAAATGTATGGGCAGTCGGCAGTTACGTTGCAGTTGAAATGCAGTCTGTCTGTACTGGCCTGTACCCCGTGGTGTTGCTAGTGACTACCTATAGCTCTGCAGGGCTACTACGAAAGTTCGTGTCGTTTGGTCCCTCTGACACTTGTACTATTTAATACGAGAGCAAGAGGGACGGTACGATAGGAGTAGGCCCTCTGAGACGTGGTACGACTTTTGGCCTCTTGAAGAGGCTCAGAGTCACGCAACGGCGGAGAGAGCTGTTCTCGAAGTTTCTTTGCGCGATAGAATTTGGAATACCGAAGTTCGCCTAAGAACTAAAGTCACCGAAGTATCATAAAGTTTTAAATTGCTTGAAATATCTATTCTAAAGTGTTCGAGCTCTCGGATCGTATATTGTAGCGAGCGGTCGGAGTTGGTGGTGCGGCTTTCTATTGTAAGGATTGAATGTTGTCTAAAAAGTAAAGCCAACGAAACGAGATATAATTCATCCTTGTCTGATACGTCAATACTTGTATCTCGCTCCTTTTCTTTCTCTTCGTTGGCTTTACTTAAATGTGTTTTATGATCACTTTGAAAAGGTACTGCACTCAATGTTATAAGATTATACATAGTGCCATCCACGAAGACGCGTGATTTTGTCAAAAATAGACAGAACCACGGCACGCGCCATCGTGAATGACTCTATTTAGTAGCCCCCTTATTCATAAAAGCCGCGAGCCATTAGCTGATACTGTATTGCTTCAAGGTAGAAGTCAAAATATTTACATATATTCAATTTAGGCTATCAAGCACTTGTGAATGTCAAAAAAATCTACCGCCCGTTTGGAGTAACTTCTGTTGAGTTGTATTTTTTTTTTGATAGCTTGTGCCAATGGTTGCATATACAGACGTACTTTTATAACCTAATTGAGTGAAATTTTATGAATAAGAGGTTGGGTAATGGGTATGTTGATGTAATGAATTATCGTGTTAGAAAATTTTATTGATTTTAGCTTAGTGCTAGGTATTGGAACATACTTTATGGGTCATACTGAACATTTTTCAGTTTGCATTTTAATAAACGAGGGTTTCTGTCAGGCTAGTTGGCGTTACCATGAGGTCTGTGTAACAATTTTGACACTTGCGTGACGTTTGTGATTGTTTAAATAACATGCCAGTCGGAAGCAAGACTAGAGCGTTTTCACATTATCCGATCCGATATCGGTATCGGACGACACCATAGACACCATGTGCTGTTTTCACATAATTCCGACACGTTCCGATACGGCCGGCTCACACCAATTTGATACACGCATAGCTAGGGTTGCCACATATGCTTCGATTCCGATGCAAAATCGTTCCGGCATACTTAGGCAATCGAATGCTCAAATATGATGTGGTCAACTCAGCAGCTGCGACGTAGAAATATCCTTATTCGGGCCGGTCGGGCCTGTCGAAATACACAGAGACAATTTATATACGATACACCCTACGCATAGCACACATACAAACATTATAGTCCGACAGCCCACGGGCGTCCGATGGTGCCGCCAACATATCGGCGTCGGCTCCGATATCCGATATCGGCCGGATAATGTGAAAGACAGGTAACATATTTTACTTGTACCGATAATCGAACAATCTCTAACGTCAAACGGACCTCTCTATACGTTAGTCATCTAGCAAGTCGAGAAACCCTTATTGCATTTATTTACACTACATTATCTTGTGCATTTTTAAACTTACCAAGTCTTAGGAATGTACAAAATGACAGCTATGAACTGGCATGTGTTAAACGCATGATCAACGGTTGCTTAAAATTATATGATAACTCCGTGAATCATTTAATGAAATGATTTTGATGTGATACATTTTTAATCAGATTGTGATATGATAAATGAAATTAAACTGGTATATTGGAATTTATAAGAAATTTATAGGTTAAATGAGGCTAGATGGCGTTAGTGTCGAGAGTTCCCTTTGCCGTAAAAGTCTTGCTCGCGATTGACTCATTTAGATATTGAACCAATTGCAAATCGTCGGTGATACTGCAATACCGCTTATAGATTCAATTAAATTCAAATTTAGGAGAAAGTGGCTCCAACAATTTTTTGATGATTCTGCCAGTGTCGAGGTTGACTGAGACACGGCGAGTAGGTGGACCACAGACCTGATATCGAGATAGACCTTAACCCCCTTATTCATAAAACTTAACAAGCCTATGTTAACTAACAAATGCTTGGTCCCTTTCTAACAAATACAAATGTCGAAGTGACAGATAAGGACAAACGAATTTTAGCGGCATTTTAACTAAAATAGGTTTGATTGTCGTTTATGAATAAGGGGGTACGAGTTTACCTACCTTGCGTGTAAAAAGTTTGTCCGACTTAAATGCGCGATGCGCTTTGAAAACGCCGCCGCTGGAGTTGCGGCGGCACGCCTTTGAATCGGTAGCGTGCAGTCTTGATTTCCCATCACTAAATCTCGCTCGTGACGTCATCATGGTACGAAAAATTCGAGGTTCTCATACAGTTTGAAGCGCTCTTTTCGTCTATCTCGGTATAAGGTCTGTGAGGTGGACGTTTTGTACGACGACCTGTCAGTTTTCGGTGGGATAAATACCAGTTACTATCTGCAATGAGGATACACTAGGTTTTAAGAACTAATCCACAAATAATATGAAATGATATGGATGATGAGTTACAGTAAGATATGATATAACAGTTCACTACAGGTAATAATAAATTGAAACAAGAATGAACATTAAAAAAAAACTACTGCATTTATTTTTACCGCGTAAAGTGAGGATTTTTTTTACATAAGATTGAATTTGACTTGGCCTGTGTAAAAACTTTCACTACATATATAAGTATAACTAGCATTCTCCACAAGGTCTAATTTTCACTGTCAGAACAGTACAATGTTAGTACTGTTAGTGCAGTGGAAATTATACCTTATGGAAAATGCTAGTTACGCGGTACTGCAGTGTCACCGACGAAATGTCAAAGTTGGCAAACGGACCGCACGACACTACCGCCAGCTTCACAGAAACTTTCATTGCGATATACTGTCATTCGGTGCAAACGGAGAATCGTCCATTTGAATTGACCATTTTGAATTTGGATCAAAATGAATATCAAACAGAGGGAATTTTGTCAAAATGTAATTGTGCTGAAAAATATTTACAACCAAATTTATTTTTGTTGTAAATTAATTAAACCCAAATGGAATATTATCCATTATGAATTAGGAGCAAAATTAAATAAGCAATAAGTGAATGTTGTCTAAATCAAGTCTTAATATGTAGGCCCAAATGATTTCGGGTGGAGCATATTTAAAAGTGGTCGTTTTTTTTCGGCATACATCAAATTTGTCAATTTTACCATAAGACAAGGTTCCATTTTCGACGATATTCAGGATGGACTATTTTCCTTGTTGATGTATTCCAAATTGTCATTTTTCTGCTTTGACGTATAATTTCGAGTTGTCCATTATCCATTTGCACCAAATGACAGTAAACCTTCATTGCAAGGTACGTTTACGTTATTCAATCCATATGATTCCCGCTGCATATCCGACCCAGCTCGCATCGCGTAGGGTAGCGAACTATAAATGTTTATTATAGAGGTATATTGTCGTCCATAGTTTAGGCGCAGCCGCGCGTTGCGCACGCGCAGCCAGCGCCGCCAGAAAAGACATTACTATTAAGTTTATTTTATTACTCATAGTGTAAGGAAATAAACGGGATCGGTTTTACGTTTATTTTGTTTCGTAGCGTAAGGGGGTGAGGGTGGAGGGGTCGGAGGAGTATTTTTGTTTCTGTTTAACTGAATAAACTGCATTTAAGAGCATTATAATATCTGTTTTATTGTGTAACCCGTTTCAAATCATCATATCAGCCGCAGGACGTCCACTGTTGGACATAGGCCTCCCCCAACCCGCAGCCTTAACCAGGTTATCCGACCATCTCGTTGGCGGACGTCCTACGCTGCGCTTGCCGATCCGCGGAAAATTCAGACTACCATGAAAATGCGATATAATAAGTTTTTTTTTATTACATCATCACTACGAACTGTCAAAACTTGATTATACAGGCTGATTTCGGAGTCGTGATGTTACATTTTTAAATCAAGGTTTTTTTTGCGAATGTAAGTACACGAGTCATCATTGATTATCAGCCGTGTGTCTGAATCCGATTTGCACGTAGTCCACCCTCTTATCTCCAATCATCCCAGTTTGTTTTTTTTTGTACAAAACCAAACCAAGGCGTATACTCGTAGCATATCATATTGTAACGCTTCGATGAAAGTCATTTAGATGTTCCTTTTTTGTTTCACGACCCCGAAATCACTCTGTATATGGTAATACCAATTTGGGGACTAGAATTTTTAATACCTAATTTGTGCAGAACACGGTGTGCAACACCGACACGCACTCAGCCTATTCTTTTATTCCAGTTATGTAATGGGGAGTCGAGTTGTATATCGGTTTAAGGTTCAAATAAAAATCGGACGAAATATTAAATGTCATGTATTTAAGAGTAAGTTATAAAAATGCTAAAGTCGAGAGCAACATCTATTTAAAAATATAATAGTTCTAATGCCCAGTTTCGATCTGCAAGAAGATTCATGCAAGTTGCACCACTACAAGCTCGTTGGCTTTACGGCTTCGCAATGTAATGCCACTTTCACGATTTTTCTCGCAACTCTCAACCGGGCTTAAGGCACGGAAAGCCCGGTGTACTTTGTAAAGACACGCTCAGAAGCGAAGCACTCAGAATTCGACCCATCACAGTAAAACCTAACCATAAAAAAAACACTTAATACAAGCTTTTTGCTGACTGTACTTGCATTGTCACCAAACTACATTTGCATACCAAATTTCAAGTCGATGCTATTAACCGTTAAAGAGTTCCGTCCTGCGGAGACGATCCTGGCTGGACTACCAGAATGTCACTACTAGATTATTGCATTGTCACGCGATTTACACAAGTATTCCAAATTTCAAGTCAATTTGACTACTGGAAGTTGGTCAAATTTAACTTGCAAGATTAGATTACAGACAGACAGAGACAACGGGACAGGTGAAACTAAATAAAAGCTTGTAAAATACGTCTCGCCCCACTTATCTTGTTAATGTACCATCAGCCAAACATGTGGTCTGCCACCATAAAGTTGATAATTATAATCGTTTGCATGTCATAAAACAATAATGCCAATAGACGTGTCTGTCAACTTGAAAGTTTGACTTTAGCGATATATTCATTTGATAGTTTGTTGTTTTGTTGTTTAAAAATTGATAGACCACAGGCACAAGTGACATTGAGATTAGATTTAGTATTTGTTTTTTGTTTTTAAATGGGGTTGAAAATGGAAACATCATATTGCAGTTATTTCGCAACAGATCACAAATCACTAGTGCACACTAATTCAAGGGAATTACAGACTTATGTTATAGTAATGTTACAAAGTACAAATTGTTATGTTTCTCTATTGTTTTACCCCACGAGAGTTTGACTTTATCCGCGAAATAATTGAATTCTGGTCGATTCTGTACAGTCAAGTCATAAATATATACACAACCATAGCGCCAAACATATGTATGTATACATCGACCTTATGGTTAGTGGCATAAAGGTCGGTTTTGTCGTCTTGGTAACCGTACATATATTTATGACCTTGATTGTACGTCTCCGCTCCGCTTCTGAAGAATGGTTCCACTTCATCATCAGCGCTCTCTCTCCGCCTGTTCTTCCAGCAACAGCTTCGCCAGCGCGTGCTTGGCTCCCAGCTCTAGATAGTCGAACTCCCCCGCCTCCCGCAGCTTGGTGAGGCACGCGAGACGCTCGTCCCCCTGGCAGGGGGGCGGCGGCGGCTGCAGCACCAGCCCGGGCTCGGGCGCGCGCAGACAGCGGACCGCGCCTCCTGCGAGGATGTCGGCGACCGACGCGTCGGGGGAGCCGCCCGAGGCCGACCATTCGGCTAGCGCTGGTGATACAAACAATGTTAAACTTGAATAAATTACAGATGTAATCCTACTAATATTATAAACTAGCGTTTACCCGCGGCTTCGCATTCGTAAATCATTACATCTAGCAGCTAAATTGAAATTCCGGAATTTTATTAAATTCCCGTGGGAATTCCCTAAAATTACATCGTGGTTTTCTTTGACGTTATATTATAACAACCATGCCAAATTTCATAACTCTAAGCCCAGCGGCTGTTATTTAGACATTTTATCCTTATCCCGTGGGAATATTGGGACAAAAAGTTGCCTATGTTATTCCAGACGTCCAGCTATACCACGCGCCATATAAATCTGCCTAAAAGTTCATTACTTAATACTCAGTTTTGACGCATTTTTGAGATACATTTTTTATGCGACGTCTTTACGTTACTCCCGGATTGTGTTCGAATCGCTTAACGGTATAGTGCCTATTCAATTATTGGAATTATACCTTTATAATTTTTGTGGTACCTACTAGTCGTGGCAATGAACTTTTAGGCACAGTTAGGCGGCGGAAGGTATACCTACATACCAAATTTCATGACTCTAAGTCCAGCGGTTGTTATTTCAAGATTTTATCCCTATTCCGTGGGAATATCGGGATAAAAAGTATCCTATGTTTTAATCCAGGTTATAAACTAACTTTTTGCCAAATTTCATCCAAATCCGTCCAGCCGTTTCAGCGTGAAGAAATAACAAACATACTCACTCACTCACAAACTTTCACATTTATAATATTAGTAGGATGCGAAAGTTTGTGAGTGAGTGAGTATGTTTGTTACTCCTTCACGCTGAAACGGCTGGACGGATTTGGATGAAACTTGGTACTTGCCCATAGAAGCTCATGTCAGTTTCTATTGCCGTGTACACGAAAAACAGAGTCGGTATTATCCGGGCCGGGAAAGAGTGTCGACCCTTTGCTTATTAAATTTTAAACAATCAAATTTCGAACGCGGCCTTCCAGCCAGATATAAAATATTCGGAAGAGGTTCAGTTAGAGTGGTACCAGTACCAGTAACAGTACCTTGCGCATAGTCCCCCCGGTAGAAGGCGGCCACGGGGCGCCGCTGCGTGAACCGCCCGGTGTGGTGCTGCGGGCGGGAGCCGTCGGGCTGCAGCGCCCGCGGGTGCGCGTACGTCGCGAAGCGCCCGAACGCGCGCGGCAGGTACCACTGCACGCCCGATATGCTGTTCATGCGGGCCTGGAAACATACACCATACACAGGGGTCGGACAAAAAGTGCGGGTGACGTAATCTTGCACACAAGATGATGTTTTTATTTAAACTTCCGTGTGACATGTAGTAACAAAGTAGCATTAATGAAGTAACAAAATTTTCGTAAATAAATCAATGGAATTCAGTGAATAAAATAAATTTCATATCGTTTAAGAAAGAGGTTGATAAATGATAAGTGATAATTGTTTATGAAAATCAAAAATACTATTTGAAATCGTCCTGTAAGTGGTTTGACGTCATCGGCACTTTTTGTCCGACCCCTGACCATATACTAGACCGCTTCTAGACGTCTGTTGTTTCACCGGACATTTTACCGAACTTGCGGTGTTGTATGGCTTACAATGGATGTGTGTACATGCACCCGGACACCTGTCCGGCGACTTAGCCATACAAAACCGCAAATCCGGCAAGAAAAACGGTCCGCAAGCAGCCTACCTATCCAATTCGGGAGCGCCAAAGTTCGCATACTCTTCGCTAGTCATACCGTAACTTTTGTCCAAATTATCGTTTGTCATAATTTTTTCCCCGCTGCAACCTTACATTTTTCTGATTTTTTAAAATAGTTATCCTATAGAAAACTATAGGTAACATTAGGTTTGTTCTATAACAATTCTGAACAATTATGGATGCAGAGAAAAAAGAGTTATGATTGGTTTTTTGGAATCTTTTTGTATTTTTATTTCAATTCCAAATTTTTACTTTTACGGTCATCCCGTAAAACCGAAATTGAAAATACAAACTGAAATATAGATGCACAGAAAAAACAGAATAAGTGATCACCATCACCATCAGTGGTGTAGCGGTATAGCACGCGGTACGGATTACCGAGGACCTGGGTTCGATTCCCAGTGATGGTCTTATTTTTCTGTTTTTTCTGTGCATCTATATTTCAGTTTGTATTTTCAAAAAGAGTTATGACAAACGATCGTTCTGACACACATTACGAGTACATTCGAACTTTCAATAAGAATGCGATCGATATGGATGCTTCAAATTCACTGATCAGAGTAAAATTAAAGGCTACCTTTTTATTTTCATTTTAATCCGTTTAATTTTAGAATGCACATTTTTTTTCATTCTCTGACTCTTCGTCTTTTCCTCTTTCTTTTTTTTCCTTCTTTTTTTTAATAGGTTCGCAAAAGCGGCTGGTTGACATAACTAGAGACCAAAGGGCCGGCAGCTATTGCTCTCAAAAAATTAGCATAGCTATTTTATATACAACGAGACTCGAATGTTTTAATATCTGGTAGCATGGTGAACTATTATATTGTTTTGAGGATGCAGTTTGGAGAGTGGTTGACTTTTTATACCGAGCGACAGAAAGAAGTGGTAAAACCATAGCGATTCCAAGTATGTTCGACAATAAGGTCTCTTGATTCAATGGTATGATGATGATGATTAGAGACGGGCCGAACATGGGTTTCACCGAATGCGAATATTCGGCCGAATGTTCGGTAAAACTTTTACCGAACCGAACATTCGGTTAAATTGATTCGTAAGTTGAATTTTTTTTTGTTGAAATGTAATTTTATGCAACTCTTGATTGAAACAAAAACTTGCTTAATTTCTCACAATAAAGACCTGATTGATTTATATTAACATATAATTTTATTATAAATATCACTGTAGCTTAATCTCAAAACAGCTACAAATTTATATTTTGTTTTTAATTAATAACGATTTTTTGTTATCTGCTGTTATTGAAAATAAAGCTACAGTGTCAACAAAAATATAAAGCCTCACTGTACTTCATAAAAATAACACATTTAGCACTCATCTCATACATGGCTCGATACAGTAAAAAGTTCGAGTACCACTTTGCCGAACATTCGGTTATTTAACCGAATATTCGGTAAACCTGCCGAATATGCCGAATACCGAATGCAAAACGAATATTCGGCCCATCCCTAATGATGATGGCGTGCACTGACCCGGTTAAGGAAGTCCTCGTTGAACTCCATCCGGGGGTCGGCGAGCACCAGCAACGAGTCGCGCGGCAGCCGCGCCAGCGCCGCGTCGCACGCCGCCCGCGCCGCCCGAGACAGGGACACCTCCTGTTGACGAGCGGCTCACTCGAATATACGTACAATACAATGACTCTTTATTGTACACCAGAAATAGTAAGCGATACAGAAAACAGCCACTATGAAATTCGAAAATCGAAGTTCTTCGTATCACACCGCCCCTTTAAAGAAAAAGAAATACATTTGCTAACTTTTTTTTTATACAATATAGGCTTGCGTTTGGCTACAATCACGCCTGATGGAAAGCGAGGATGAGGCCTACGATGGAGCACGCTTGCCTAGTAAATGCTCATTCACCCGACTTGAAAGCGACCAAATTGTAGTGTTCAGGAAACACAGTCGCACAAATACAAACAAAAAAAAAAACAATAATCAGCAAACATAAATAAAACAGAAAAATGAAAATACACGATTTCACGATTTCGATTTTCTCGTATTAAATAGTAGCCGGGCTCGAATTGGGTGTCGCAGGTGCCTACGCCCTCTGTCCTACTTACCGCTAGACTGAGTTTTTCTTAATTTATATACGCCTTGATTTTCGCTAGCTTCGACTAACGGCTCAGTTCATTGATAGATACTGCCTGTTAGTTAACTATTTGGATAAAATCTCGCGAGGCTGGTCATGACTAATAAGGTTGGTCGTGACTCGCGAGTCTGGTCATGAATCGCGAGTCTGGTCATGAATCGCGAGGCTGGTCATGACTCGCAAGGCTGGTCATGACTAATGAGGTTGGTCGTGACTCGCGAGTCTGGTCATGAATCGCGAGGCACGTCATGACTCTTGAGGCTAGTCATGACTAATGATGTTGGTCACGACTCGCGAGGCTGGTCATGACTAATAAGGTTGGTCGTGTCTCGCGAGTCTGGTCTTGGCTTGCGAGGCTGGATATAACTCGTGAGGCTTGCGCGTAGTGAACGTACCTCTGTGGCGGCCCCCGGCGCCAGCACGGCGGTGAGCACGTCGGCAGTCGTCCTGTACTTGTTGGCAAGCGCGGCGGCGGCGGCGCGGAGGTCGGACGCGAACGGCGGCTGGGACGCGTCCTCTGACACCAGTACCTGCAAATAATTATGGTGTAAGTTTGTAGCATTATCCCGCTTTGCTGCCGTGGAACAAATAAAATGGTCGCTCTGAATCCCGTGAGATTTTTTTTCATTGCACGTGTATGATTGAGGAATACGTTTATCGAATTTCAAGTCTCTAGCCCCAGTGGTCATCATCATCATCATCATCATCTCAGCTGTAGGATAAATAAATAAATATCATGGGACACTTGACACCAATTGACCTAGTCCCAAACTAAGCAAAGCTTGTACTATGGATACTAGGCAACGGATAAACACTTCTATAGATAAATACATACTTAAATACATATTGAACATCCAAGACCCGAAAGCAAACATTCGTATTATTCATACAAATATCTGCCCCGGCCGGGAATCGAACCCGGGGCCTCAAACTTCGTAGTCAGTTTCTCTAACCACTTGGCTATCCGGTCGTCAAAGATGTCCACTGTTGGACTTACGTCTGCCCCATAGACCTCCAGCTGCTACGGTTGTAATAGCTCTATATCCACCGTGAGCCTACTGCTTTAACAAGGTCACCCGTCCATCTCGTTGGCGGACGTCCTACGCTGCGCTTGCCGATGTGCAAGCACACAGCGTATCTTCACAGGAAGGCGGCGGCGTAGTCTACCATTACCGCGTCCGATATTAGATGCCGCGCCGACTCCGTCATGTACGGTACGGGCACCAGACGCGCGGCGCCCAGGAGACGACATGCCTTCAGAGCCAGTATACTTACAATGATGAGATCGGTATTCTTATCCTTCTGCAGGCACACAGCCTCGTATCTCCTCAGGAAGGCGGCGGCGTCGTCCACCGCCGCAGCTAACACCGGTAACACCAGATGGAGCCGCGCCGACTCCGTCACGTACGGGACGGGCACCAGTCGCGCGGCGCCCAGGAGACGGACCACTTCCACTTGACGGAGCATTGGGACGTTCTGGGGGCGAAGGCGTTGTGATGAGAGAGATGATCTCCACACATCACGAATCAATGAGGCTTTGTGATACGCTAATTGGCGCAAGTATCGTGAGATCCAATTAATAACCTTGACATTTGTGCAACGTCTGTGATTGATTAATAGTAGATTATTGTCGTGGCCTGGAAGTAGGCAATTGCTGGCTGAGTATGAGTATTAAACGGACGAGCTTGCGAGTCCGTTTAACTAATACGAAGCCAGCAATTGCTATTCCAGCCGAGACTAATATAAAGCTTTTCTCAAAAATGGTGAATAATTCTGAAATAGAATAAACTTTTCAAAATATATTATAAAATTTAATTTTATTCCAATATTTTTCTTATGCTTTCCCGCCTTATTTCATTAAAAATAAACTGCAAATGTATTTTTCCACCGAAAACACCACAAGCTATTTCAGACCCAATAGAAAAAGTCCGGAGTTCCAACAAAATATCTGATACCGGCCATTAGACTTGGCTGTATACGACTTGTGCCAACATTTCCATGGCCATTTTAACTTTTAAAAAAAATGTGACTGATTGCAGGCGCGCTAATTCATTATTGTCGAGCTAGCGCGCCTGCAATCTTTTTAACTTTTTAATTTTTCGCTGACCATAAACTATGCACTTCACCTTCTGATATGTAAAGAATAACGTCACCTTTTACGGTCATTTTTGAGAAAATAACTAAATGAGGCCAATCCAAAGCAAAATACCATAAACTGGACTTATCACGCTAAAACACTGTGTGTGGGGGTGTCAAGTTTGCCTAGCAAGGCGAGTCCTTCGAACTACCCGCACCTGATCACAAAAAGCACCGGCACTCGTATCACGAACTACCCGCACTCGGTTATTTTTATTTGTCACCCCATCACACTGACACACAACACTAGCAAACATCCGATCGTCCATCAGAACATTCATCCCGACGCCGACACTTATTTATAACAGGATTCCACGAAGATGAAAGCTTATATCCATCGTCCCGGTTGAAATTTTCGTGTTTTTTTTATTTCAACCGCTTCACGCACCATTCTTGAGTAGAAATGACAGTCCGTGAAGAGAATTTTGGAATTGTGAAGCTCAGTCCAGCGGTTTGGTTGTTGTATGAGCGAAAAACACGAAAGTTTAAAACGTTACAATCCAAAGCAAGACTGTAGCGTCAAATGTACCTCTTGATAATTTCAAATTTCAATGCTTTTCTACTTGTATCGTATTAGTAATTTGTAGCTTGAAAGTGGGTTAAATTATAGTACAAACATTTTTGAAGACTGTATTTTGGCATACCTACAAACTTCGCGCAGGTTCGAGTCGTTTTTGTGAGTAAATTCAAATTTAAAATTCAGTAAATAGGCCGCAACGGGCACTTTACACGACATTTTTTTAAACTACCAGCGCTTTCGGAAAGACCATCATTGCCAAGAAGAATGCGCCGCAAGAAACTTGGCAGAAAATCATTTTTTCAACACAAATCTAGTACCTTTAAACGAGCAATAAAATACTTAAAAACTACAGTATAAAATTAATGAACAAAATTACAAGAAAATAATAATAATAATGCAGGGATGTATGGAGTCCCTTAGTTAAAAAACTAAAACTGAACATGTAATTATAATATCTACGTTCAGTGGAAGTGTAGACTGCTTCCACCGTCATAAATTAAAAAAAAGCATACACTGTACTCACGCTTCAATATTTCAGCAGCATCTGGGTGGCATTATTCTAAACTTGGGTTCGATTCTCGGTTCCAAGAAGACGAGAAAAAAAAACATATTTTTTCTATCCTTTGTTGTACCTGCGCGTCGTCCCCGTCCCGGGCGGTCAGCCGCAACAGCAGCCGGTAGCGCAGCGAGGTGGCCGGCTCCCAGCGCATGGCCCCCTCCACGAGCGCGGCCGCGCGCGCCCCCCACCGCCGCTGCGCCCACGCACACGCCGACTGAAGCACCAGCTGTTACAACAGGGAACAAAATAGTAGATTATTGTCGTGGCATGGCAGTAGGCAAATGCTGGCTGAGTATGAGTCTAACTTTAGCTTATTCGAAGCAATAAATTGCTATTCCAGCCGAGACTAATATAAGGTTTTTCTCAAAAACGGTGAAGGAAAAAAAAACTAAATTAGAATCGACTTTTTCTCAAAATACGTTGACGTTTTATTTTATTCCAATATTTTTTTTATGCTTTCCCGCCAGTTTTCATAAAAAAACAACTGCAGGTGTATTTTTTTACCGGAAACACCACAAGCTGTTTCAGACACAATAAAAAAGGTCGGAGTTCCAACAAAATAACTGATACCGGTCATTTGAGTCGGCCGCATACGACTTGTACCAACATTCCATGGGCGGTTGGCACCCTTTGTGGGATTTTTTTCTTAAATTAAAATTAAGTGTTATCAATAATTCTCTACATCCAATCCTGTATATAAAAAAAAACGTACAATTTCAAAACTGTGCTCATCATCATCCCAGCCTATATACGTCTCACTGCTGGGCACAGGCCTCCTCTCAGAATGCAGGTTTCCTCGCAATGCTTTGAGACGCTTGAAAGCTTGAATTTCGAAAAACTCAAGAGGTGCGAGCCGGGGTTTGAACCCACGATCCTTTGCTTGAAAGGCCATAGGTCAAAGTACTAGGCCACCAGAGCTCTTCTCTTCTCAAATCCAACTCACGTCCAAAGCCTCCTTATGCACTGTATCCAGCGGAGCTAGCGCCTTCAGCTCTGAGGGCATGAAGGCATGCGTGGCGTTGAAGCCGGTCCAGCGGAGGTGGTCGAAGCGGGAGTCAGGCGGCGGCGCGGCCAGGCCGGGCTCCGCGCGCAGCCCCCCCGGCCACGTCGCGTTGCGGAAGCCCGCCGGGTGCCGCCGAGTGCCCACAGACACCGCCGCCCTGGACAAACATTACACTATACAGGGACTCTGTTTCTCAGGATGTCTGCTTCAAATCCAAGATTTGCTTCTACTCGCATAAATGAGCTACTTTTGTTTAGCAACTTTTTGAAAATATGATCACTGTTATTAACAACGAGAGCATAAAACGAGCCATTTCACCCGAGACTTCCATATCCGCCCGAGCCGGTACGGCAAGGGTGGATAGATACGTCGAGGGGAAAATGGGTTTAATGCTCGAGTTCTGCTTTTCACATCGATTGAGAAGAAATTGACAACAATGAAACAATTTTTGAATTGAAATTGATTGGGAACAGTGGAAACAATTTTATTGTTCGCTTACTAGGCACCTTTTATTTTTCACGCATTGCTATATAATTATATTTTTTTAGTTTTATTGATTTATTTTCATTTAATTTGATTGATTTTTAGTTAGTTTTAAAATAAAAAAAATTAGAAGTCAATCAACTTTTTCTTGTTATTATTCTCTGTCCCGTTGCCTAAGAGACACCAGTGACAGAGTTGCTTGAAAAAACTGTTAGAATTTTTACCACAGATAACATATGGAAATTTATGGTTTTTAAAGAGTTGGCACTGACCTCAGCGCGCGCACCAGCCCGGCGTCCCGCTCCAGCAGCACGCGCGACACGTAAGCGTGCAGCTGGTGCAGCAGCGCCGGCTCTGACGCGGGGTGCTGCGTCACGGCGTCAGCCAGCGCCGGCGTCAGCTGCGGCGGGGACTCCAGCCGCGCTGACACGTAGGTTTCGCCCTGGACAGTAACCACAATACGCTAATAACCTAAACAACAAAAAGCTGGAAAACCCCCGACTTTGTCACTTCAAAGCTCAATATCTCAAAAACGGCTAAACCGATTTTGATGAAACATGTCTAAGGACAAATAATAACGCTCCCAAATAGTTTCGTTCCAACATAACCTAAATAATAACGCTCCCAAATAGTTTCGTTCCAACATAACCTAAATAACGAAACCGGTGTAACCTATATAACCGGTTTATGTGTAACCGTTTACAAGCCCTGGTGCTGAGAGGGAGGCAGTAGGTACCTGCAGGTGGGGGGTGCAGGCCTGGTGCGCGGCGTGCAGCACGCAGCGGCCCAGGTGCTGAGAGGGGGCAGTAGGTACCTGCAGGTGGGGGGTGCAGGCCTGGTGCGCGGCGTGCAGCACGCAGCGGCCCAGGTGCTGAGAGGGGGGCAGTAGGTACCTGCAGGTGGGGGGGCAGGCCTGGTGCGCGGCGTGCAGCACGCAGCGGCCCAGGTGCTGAGAGGGGGCAGTAGGTACCTGCAGGTGGGGGGTGCAGGCCTGGTGCGCGGCGTGCAGCACGCAGCGGCCCAGGTGCTGAGAGGGGGCAGTAGGTACCTGCAGGTGGGGGGTGCAGGCCTGGTGCGCGGCGTGCAGCACGCAGCGGCCCAGGTGCTGAGAGGGGGCAGTAGGTACCTGCAGGTGGGGGTGCAGGCCTGGTGCGCGGCGTGCAGCACGCAGCGGCCCAGGTGCTGAGAGGGGGGCAGTAGGTACCTGCAGGTGGGGGGTGCAGGCCTGGTGCGCGGCGTGCAGCACGCAGCGTCCCAGGTGCTGAGAGGGGGGCAGTAGGTACCTGCAGGTGGGGGGTGCAGGCCTGGTGCGCGGCGTGCAGCACGCAGCGGCCCAGGTGCTGAGAGGGGGGCAGTAGGTACCTGCAGGTGGGGGGTGCAGGCCTGGTGCGCGGCGTGCAGCACGCAGCGGCCCAGGTGCTGAGAGGGGGGCAGTAGGTACCTGCAGGTGGGGGGTGCAGGCCTGGTGCGCGGCGTGCAGCACGCAGCGGCCCAGGTTCTCGTGGTGGTGGGGGGAGTACGAGTTGCGCACGCACCAGTCCAGCTGCCCGTGGACGGCGCGCAGCACTGAGTTGGACAGGATGATGCCGCTCTCTGCAATGGAGACAAACACAAATACTTGTACAATCCTACTTATATTTAACTGCCAGTTTGTGTGTGTGTTTGTAACTCCTTCACGCTAAAATGGCGGGACGGATTTGAATGAAATTTGGTATGTAAATAGCTGGACATCTGGAATCACACATAGGCTACTTTTTATTCCGATATTCACGGGATAGGGATAAAATCTAGAACTAACAATTACTGGGCTTGAGAGTCATGAAATTTGGTAAGTAGATAGCCGCACGTCTGGAATAACACATAGGCTACTGTTTATCCCGATATTCCCAGGGCATAGGGATAAAATCATGAAATTTCACCCACTGGGTTTACAGTCTTGAAATTTTGGACAGGTGTTCTCAACACAACCTCAATGAAGATCACGATATAAATTCGGCGAATCCCCAGGGGAATTTAAAAAAATCCTGGAATTTCAATTGTACCAGATCGAATAGTTTACGCATGCGAAACGGCGAGTAAACTCTAGTAATCAATATTTTTTCCTTCCACTTGCATATTAATATTACTCATCAAAAGTGCAGAGGGATATTTTTTATCTTTAGACAATTTTGAACATTTTTTAATAGGCATAATTACTACTGAACTGAGCCAAAACATCAGTCTATGGATTATGAGTATTCCAAGACTTTTTTTTTATATTTGTTTAATACTGCGTCGGGTGAGAATGCGTTTGTGCCATATCCATTTTTTACCGAAATGGATTTCGAGTTAAGCTTAATATTTCAGATCGTGAATAATCTTTTGCACAAATCGTTGTGTCAGAATACTTATTTTTACTAATTAAATTACATTCAATTTGTACCATATCCACGATACGAATAAATGGTAATCACAAATGTGTGCTATATCCGGATATGGCACAAAAACAATGCTTAAACTCAAGTAAACATTGTGACAAACGACATGATCTTTTACAATTTTGTGACATATCCACTCTCAATCAACTATGGAATTACCATTTATATACCTTCTGCCGCCTAATTTTGGCTAAAAGTTTACCACCAATTCTGAATGAGAAAAACATTAATCCATACTAATATTATAAAATGCGAAAGTAACTCTGTCTGTCTGTCTGTCTGTCTGTCTGTTACGCTTTCACGCCAAAACCGCTGAACCGATTTGGATGAAATTTGGTACAGAGATAGAATAGACCCTGGGAAAGAACATAGGCTATCTTTTATCGCGAAAAAGAGGCTTTAAGGGGTTGAAATAGGGGATGAAAGTTTATATAGTGGAAGTTCGTCGCTGTCGAAGATAAAACCATGAAACTTGGCATTTAGGCATTTAATCCATATCCATACTAATATTATAAATGCGAAAGTAACTGTCTGTCTGTCTGTCTGTCTGTCTGTCTGTCTGTTACGCTTTCACGCCAAAACCGCTGAACCGATTTGGATGAAATTTGGTACAGAGATAGAATAGACCCTGGGAAAGAACATAGGCTATCTTTTATCGCGAAAAAGAGGCTTTAAGGGGTTGAAATAGGGGATGAAAGTTTATATAGTGGAAGTTCGTCGCTGTCGAAGATAAAACCATGAAACTTGGCATTTAGGCATTTAATCCATATCCATACTAATATTATAAATGCGAAAGTAACTGTCTGTCTGTCTGTCTGTCTGTTACGCTTTCACGCCAAAACCGCTGAACCGATTAGGATGAAATTTGGTACAGAGATAGAATAGACCTTGGGAAAAAACATATGCTATCTTTTATCGCGAAAAAGAGGCTTTAAGGGGTTGAAACAGGGGATGAAAGTTTATATGGTGGAAGTTCGTCGCTGTCGAAGATAAAACCATGAAACTTGGCATTTAGGCATTTAATCCATACTTCCATACTAATAATTATTATAAATGCGAAAGTAACTCTGTCTGTCTGTCTGTCTGTTACGCTTTCACGCCTAAACCGCTGAACCGATTTGGATGAAATTTGGTACAGAGATAAAATAGACCTTGGGAAAAAACATAGGCTATCTTTTATCGCGAAAAAGAGGCTTTTAGGGGTCGAAATACGGGATGAAAGTTAATATGGTGGAAGTTCATCGCTGTCGAAGATAAAACCATGAAACTTGGCATTTAGGCATTTAATAAGAAATAAGTCGATATTTGGTTGAGCTTTTTTGAAAATTCGACCTGTGAGGGGATGAAAGTTTATATGGACGGTCTTCGATCGAAGATAAATCGATGAATCTTTATTAAACTTGCTATTTCGGCACGTGATAAGAGATAAATAGATATTTGTTCGCGCGTTTTTTAAAATTCATCCTAAGAGGGGGTAAAATAGGGGATGAAATGAAAGTTTATATGGAAGATCGTCATTGTTGAAGATAAATCGGTGGTTCTTTATGAAACTTGGCATTTGGGCACGTGATAAGAGATACATAGATATTTGTTCGGATCGGATCGGGGCGGAGGCAGGGTGGCAACGGAGTGGAGCGGAGGCAACGGATGGAGCGGAGACAATGCGGGCTACAGCGGAGGCAGTGGATCGGAGTAGAGACAACGGAGCGGAGGCAGCGTGGCAACGGAGTGGAGCGGAGGCAACGGATGGAGCTGAGACAATGCAGGCTGCAGCGGAGGCAGTCAAGTAGAGCGGAGCTGAGGCTGGCGGAGCGGAGGCTGGCGGAGCGGAGGCTGTGGGGAGGAGGTAGCGGAGCGGAGGCAGTGGAGCAGAACGTAGCGGACGCTGCTGAGCGGAGCGGAGACTGGAGCTGATTGATGGTGATGGTGATGATAGTGGTGCTGATTATGATGATTGATGATGATGATGGTTATTGTGGTGATGATGATCGATGATGATGAATGACAAAAAAAATTGTTTATAAAAAATGTCTCATTTGAAAACTTTACCTGCGGGGGGGATGTTAGCAGAGGGGATGATGCAGTGTTAGCAGAGTCTATTAAGCTCATAAGAAAAATGTACGCAATGTGAGGTCATCATGAAAAAAATTATGCAAATTCCAAGTTTCTAGAACAGCCAGCAGTGCGCTATTACTTTTTCTGTTAAGGCGATTTGTATGAAAACACCTTTTTAATGACTGTAGCCAGTTTAATACATCAGTGACTGTAGCTTTTGATTGCATTGACTTAGAAGTTTGATTTTTTCACAGCTATCGGGACTATTGACCTGAGTTTAGGATTTAATTTCAACTAGATACCTATACCCCGCGGGTTTACGAGATTAAGGGTCTTGACAGACAAGCGGACGGACGGACAGCAAAGTGATCCTATAAGGGTCCAATTTTTTCCTCTTGGGGAACGGAACCCTAAAAAACATTTGTTCTGGCGCTTTTCAAATTACAACCTATTTACTTGAAAATATGGGGATGAAAGTTCTTACGGAATTCCAAACAAATTTACTATAAGTATATTTATCGGAACTCTGTGTAGCTAAAATGCCGTCTTAATTATAATCCTACCCTCCTAGCTTACAATAAAGGACGTAAGGTGTCAATAGTTCACTATGAAGAATGAGTCCTTTTGTGTTGGCAGGGTAGAATACACGTCGTTTTCCTAAAATGTGGCTACCCGCAAAATAATTATGTTTTACTAAAGAACATGGATGGATGGAAGAACAAAAAAAATTTTATATTCATAGCAATGTATTGAAATGGTTATTTTCAGTAAACCGTAAAAGTTTCTATGTGCTATTATTGGTAGAATAGGTATCCTAAATACATTAAATACTTCCCAAAGTTACTATTCCACGCGGACGAAGTCGCGGGCAAAAGCTAGTAAAAGTATAAGTAAAAAATATCGGACATTCTATGTTGACATTCATGCCCAAAGACGATAAATCTTTTTACAAGCTTATTATTTAGTTTCACCTGTCCCGTTGTCTGTCTGTCTGTCTGTAATCAAATCTTGCAAGTTAAATTTGACCGACTTCCAGTAGTCAAATTGACTTGAAATTTGGACGATACAATAATCTGGTAGTGACATCCTGGTAGTCTGGCCAGGATCATTTCCACAGGGCGGAACTCTTCAACGGTTAATGGCATCGACTTGAAATTTGGTATGCAAATTTAGTTTGAGTGACAATGCAAGTAAAGTTGACAAAAAGTACAGTCAGTCATATGAAAAATGGAATTTTTATCAAAAACTTATTTTGAAGTCTTATTAAAATAGAAAATTTGACATTACATATCTACGATATATAGAAATAGCTCTATAGTTATTGAATTTATAATGGATGTGGTACAAATTTAATTAAAAGTAATGAACCATCTGGTGCCATATCCAAGTATTTGTGCCATATCATACAACAACGATAAACAACTGTTCATTAAAAATGGATACAGCCATCGCAAATCTGCAAAAATCTCATTAATAACACTATACTGTGTGTTAGTTTATTGTACTAAGAATAGTATATATGTGTACCTTTTTGACCATTTACTTTAAATTTACACTAAAATATAACTTAATGTAAAATAAATATATTGCTTTATTTTGCTCTCCTGTAAACCAAGGTATGAGGCGTATGGCACAAACGCATTCTCACCCGACGACTGGTGCAAATTGACGTAAATCAAATATGGAACCTTAACTTTTTTTACCTACCCAAAAAGGCAAAGGGAATTAGCTCATGAAACATTTTTGTCTTATTTGTTACTATGTTTCTGTTTTTAACCCCCAACGCAAAAAGAGAGGTAATTTAATTAAATTTGGCCGCTATGTGTGTCTTTGTATCTGTGGCACCATTGCTCTTAAACTGGTGGACCAATTTGAATATGTTTATTTTTATTTGAAATCAGGTTTTTCTAGCGATTGTTCTTAGACATGTTTCATTATTTGCAAGTATTGCAAGTCAATTTTACTATTTATTCTCATGTCAAGCCTGATCCTAAAGGGAGACCAGTGCTGGCTAGCTGTAGGTATAATCATGTTTTTTTTTACATTTTTTTTTAATTAAAGCATTGCGTTGCGTTGCGTTTTGCGTTAGGAAAACATCGTGAGGAAACCTGCACAAACCTACGAAGCAATTCAATGGTGCGTGTGAAGTTCCCAATCCGCACTGGGCCCGCGTGGGAACTATAGCCCAAGCCCTCTTGTTCTGAGAGGAGGCCTGTGCCCAGCAGTGGGACGTATATAGGCTGGGATGATGATGATGATGATTGCGTTAATGGTCATAGTGTGTACTGACCCAGAGAGCAGTAGTGGCTGTCGTCTTCGGCCCTTGTGCCCATGTACACATCCTGGCTGACACTCAGCCGGCTCACCAGCTCGGTCAGTCTCCGCGCGTTGATGTACGTGGCGTCCGACACGAGGAAGAAGAAGTCGTATTCATCAAGGAAGTTATCAGCGAGATACTTGAGGGCGTGGAAGGGCTTTAGCATCTCGCGTGTGTCCGTGAAGCCCACGACGTTCGCGAGGCCGCCCGACGCCTGCTGGAAATTGGAAAATATTTTAAGGAATATGATCGGTGTGATAAGTCGTGGTAATTTCATCTACGACCTTTCAAATAGGGTATTTTGTCTGAGCTTTTCAGTGATCAATAACCTATACAAAAAGTTGGAAAACCCCCGACTTTGTCACTTCAAGGTTCAATATCTCAAAAACGGCTGAACCGATTTTGATAAAACATGTCTAAGAACCAGAAAGACCTAGAAAACCTGCTTTCTTTTGTTATTTTTTATAAAAAAAAAATTGCCATCCGATTTTGTATTCGAACCTACCCACAGTGATAAACAAAAATAGGCAGCAAGTGTAAAGGGTTGGGCTGTAAATCAGCACTGTGTGCATGCGCACTTTGTGTGCGTCCACAGCATACGCTGAGCCCAATCCATTTATCACACTTATATAAGTTTAATGTGGAAAATATCTTCCGTTTATTAATAATGTTTATGTTGCTCTAAGTGTGTTAATAAAGGCTTATTCTATTCTATTCTTTCAAATAAAAAAACACCACATTCAAATTGGTCCACCCGTTTAAGAGCTACGGTGCCACAGACAGACACAGATAGACACACACACATTTTTGCGTCGGGGGTTAAAAATACCAAAACATGAGCAGCTCTATATACAGGGTGGCCCATTTATATAGGTCAGTATGGGAAAGTCTGAAACTATACGACATACGAAAATTTCTTCTTAGGAACCATGACATCGATTTTAATAACAAGAAAAACTGCATTCATGCATTTAAAAAAACCTGTACTCAGCTCGGGAATCGAACCCGGTTGTTTTGAAAAAAAAAAAAAAACTTCGAACACCTACTAAAATAAATTAAAGTATGTGAAAACAATGCATTTTATTCATTTTAGACATAATGTTTCATGGACGTATTTACTTCTTAAGACGTACAAAATCGATATCTAAATAGAAATAGTGTAAGTTTTTTATTTTTTTCAATACAACCGGGATCGATTCCCGAGCTGAGTACAGGTTTTTTTTAAATGCATGAATGCAGTTTTTCTTGTTATTAAAATCGATGTCATGGTTCCTAAGAAGAAATTTTCGTATGTCGTATAGTTTCAGACTTTCCCATACTGACCGATATAAATGGGCCAACCTGTATATATCTGATGGCGACCATAAGACCGTATTAGTTGGGGCATGTGACATGAACCAACCTGCCGGCTCCCAGCGGTGATGAAGAACTTGAGCGCTGGGTGCAGCAGGCGCGCCGTGGTGTTGAGGGCGGCGGCCCGCGGGCCCGCGGCGGCCGCCAGCACGCCCGCCAGCAGCGGCGCGCGCATGCCCAGCTCCGTGCTGTAGTACCGCGGCCGCTGGATCGAGCGCCCCCCCGCCACGCCGCTCGCCCGCTGGAACGGGAACGGGAACGGGACACCTCACAGTAACGCACTACTCAACTAATAATAATAAAATACCACCAACGGGACTTATTGGTTCAAGGTTGGTGGTGTTTTGACTATGAGTGAAAATCACAAAAGTTTAAAACGTTATAATAGTAATAAATAATTAATCTTAATTAATTTTATCTACATCCATATCATAACTTCCCTATTATAATGTTCAGAGACGATAAGCAAATGACCTACATTAGAAAACTTGTTGCATCTTACAGCCTTATTCATAAAAAATCCTTAATTGAGGTTTGATCGGTCTGTTACTTAGCAGACTGATTAAGCTTGTTAGACGGTTGTCAAGAAGTACGATTCATAAACGCTTGTTAGCAGTCTGCTAGTTGTTGAGCTGCTGATAGACGGATTAGACGCGTTATGTTGGCCACCTTGAGAAATCAAAGACAAAAAATGGCCTAATCGATAATTAAAAAAAAAATTGACAGGAGTGACAGCAAATTAGCAGGAAAAAAAAAAAAAAGCGAGATGTTTGTTTTCCCGCCATTTCCGATCCGCATGTTTATGTTGTGCAAAAAGCCATAATTATGTTAATCATCCTTATTTTTTTTCATATTTATTGTTAACTAGCTTTTGCCCGCGACTTCGTCCGCGTGGAATAGTAACTTTGGAAAGTATTTAATTTATTTAGGGTACCTATTCTGCCAATAATAGCACATAGAAACTTCTACGGTTTACTGAAAATAACCTATTTTAATACATTGCTTTATATCTAAACTATTTTTTTTTTGTTCTTCCATTCTTTGGTAAAACATAAGTATTCTACCCTGCCAACACAAAAGGACTAATTCTTCATAGTGAGCTCTTGACATCTTACGTCCTGTATTGTAAGTTAGGAGGGTAGGATTATAATTAAGACGGCATTCTTACTAAGCATTGCTACACATATTTCTATATTGGACCGCTTGACTTCCTTGGTGTCAGCACGTGTTTGTGTCGGACCTGCGAAATTTTGTGGCCTAGTGCTATTTTTTTTCGTGTTTTTTGTGTTACCCATCGGAATCGGCGCTCAGTAAGTGTTTTAACCAATTCTTGTACGCTGTTAACCCCGCTATGTCTCATTTCCCGCCAAAACCTCCAGACATAACCTCAGTTGTTGGGGACCCGGTTTCCGCCGGCCCACCGGTGGATTTGTCGCAAGACAGTCAATCGGAGGGGCCGATGGAAGCCGAGATATCCTTACTGGGGACAAAAAGGAGGGCTACGGTGCAGGGTGGATCCCAACCTCCCACTAAGTTGGGGGGCAGGGCTCCTTCCGACTCCATAGCCATCTTTATGAACACCCGGATTATAAAAATGGACGAAAATACACTTCCAACGACGGAGGACCTTTCCTAGTCCATGTTTCCAAACCTGAATCCGATCCCTCCTCCGGTACCACCCTAAACCCCATTAAGTTTGGCCAAGTGATGGTTAACTCTCGTGTACAGAATATAACGCGAGACGGTATAAAAAAAGTAGGTAGAAACCGCATTAGTGTTGAGTTTAACACGGCAGAGGCAGCAAATGCCTTCTTAGTGGACCCTTTACTTGCGTCTAAAAACTTTGAAGCAACCATACCAACATTTAATGTCACTCGCATGGGTATTGTCAGAGGAGTGCCAACGGACCTTGCTCTGGATGCATTCGTCAGTGAAGTAGAGCTTCCTTCTGGCTGTGGGGTAATCCTCAAAGCCAGACGACTAAACCGCAAAGTCCACAAACCTGATGGAGTTGAATGGATCCCTACAGGAACTGTTGTAGTTACTTTCAGCGGCCAAGTTCTTCCGTCCAGAATTTTCTGCTGCTACACATCTTTGGTGGTTGAAAAGTACCGTTTGCCCACAATACAGTGCCACAGTTGCTGCAAATTCGGACACATATCAGAGCAGTGCCGATCAAAACCAAAGTGTTTCAAATGCGGTCAAGAACATACAGGGAAGACATGTGTTGTGCAGGAAGACTTAGCGTTTTGCTTGTTCTGCTCAGGCAGGCACTTCGCTACTAACAAGACCTGCCCAGAACACACTCGCCAACAGGCTATTAAGGATACAATGTCTGAAGACAATATTTCTTACTCTCAGGCATGCGAGAGGTATCCCCCCGTGAAGAGAACGTACGCTGATGCGGCTCAGATGCTCCCCCCTTCCCAAACAGACCATATTTTGTCTCAATCGCAAAACAACTCCTCCCTCCCCCCCACCTTCAGTCAGTCCCAAAGCTATAGGAAAACCGTTTTCATCCCAAGGTCCCCACGTCGCCCCCTAACACAAGGATATGACCGCGCCGCGCACAACGCCTTAATTAGTGATCGGAACCCTCCGCCTCCGAGGACTGGTGCTGCGCTCCAGTCCCCTAACTCCCCGCTCTCACCCTCCTGTCATTCCCCACACAACGATAACCTGCTGGATATGTTGCTATCCTTGTTGATCAATATGTTCAGCAAAATGGATGAATTCCCACTACCGCCCAACGTCGCCAATAAACTTTCCCAGTTTCTTTCAGTTGTCAAAATTCCATCTCATCCAGTGGAACAGTCACAGTCTCCGCCCTAAGAAACACGAAATTCTGCAAATGGTATCCTCGTATGACCCTGCTGTCTTTGCCATATCGGAGACCTGGTTGATTCCAGGATCCCGGTTTCGGGTGCCTGGCTTCTCGTGCCTCCGACATGACAGAGATGACGGCTACGCAGGAGCCGCTCTTCTCATTAAATCTTCTATTACGTATACTCGTATAACTCTTCCCCCTATCGCTCGTGGTATTAATGCCGTCGCCGCCAAGATTATGGACTTTTCCGTTCTTTCGATCTATATTCATGATCCTCACTCTATTAATATATCAGACCTCGAGCACATATTTTCTGCCCTCCCGGGCCCGTTCCTCATCTTAGGTGACTTTAACTGTCACCATCTCATGTGGGGTAGTGCCGATTACGACGCTTTAGCCTGTGATCTCGTTGACCTGATGGAGGACAAAAACATCTGTCTTCTCAACGATGGTTCGCCGACGCGCAGAACGGCTCCAGGCCTGAATCCTAGCGCCGTGGATCTTTCCTTGTGCTCTCCACAATTTGGCACCCTTCTCTCGTGGTCTGTTCTCCAGGACTCCTATGGTAGTGACCACCTACCCATCTTAATATCCTTCCCTACATCCTTTTCCCAACCCAGTTCTCCCCTAAATACTAGTAGGTACCTCTTGTCCAAGGCAGATTGGGATCAGTTCGCGGCGGACTTGGACGCAGCAGTAAGCAAGATGCCCACTGTCTTACCTGAAAATGCTCCTATTTGTCATGACAATCTAATCGACGCCTTCACAGTTGCAGCTAACACAAATATTCCCCCTAAAAAACGCTATAAGGCTAGGTCCTCTCCACCTTGGTGGGATTCTGAATGTTCGGACATGATTCGCCAAAGGAACGAGGCCGAGAGAGCGTATTGTGGAAATATGTCCCTGGATAACTTTCTCGCATTCAAAAAGACGGCAGCCCTGGCGAAACGTATGTTCAGAAAAAAAAAGAAATCGGGATGGTTAAACTTCTGCCAAAATATCTCTCCTCGCACTCCCTCAACTGTACTATGGAAAGCCATAAAACGCTTCCGAGGGTCATTCATAGCCCGCGATGCGCCAAGTAACGACTCCTCAGCTTGGCTCACGGCATTTATCGACACATTATCTCCCCCTTCTGTCCCTCATATTAACTCTCTCCCTTCCCGCTATCCTCTGAATTGCCCCCAGAACAGTTTTGACCAACCGTTTTCCTGGGCAGAACTTCTGGCATCGCTTGACCACCTTAAGAACTCTGCTCCTGGTCCAGATAGTATCCCTTACGCCTTTCTTGTCAAATCTGGTCAGGTTACAAAAAAATACTTCCTAGACCTTCTAAATCATTTTTTTGATCTGGGTTTCGTTCCAGAGGCTTGGAAAAATCAAATTATCATCCCTTTACATAAACAAGGAAAAGATCCTCTCCTTCCTTCATCCCACCGTCCCATCGCTTTATCATCCTGCCTACTCAAAATCCTGGAGCACATGATTAAGAAGCGTCTAGAGTGGTTCGTAGAATCTAAAAAAATCCTGTCCAAAAGCCAATTTGGTTTTCGGAGGGGAATGGGCACCATGGATAGTCTCTCGATTTTAACAACCGACATCAGAATCGCCTTTTCAAGGAACGAGTTCCTTGTTGGTGTATTCTTGGACATATCATCCGCATATGATAATGTCATACTCTCCTTACTCAGAGATAAGCTATCTAAGCTGAGTTTGCCGCAGAAGCTGACGCATTTCATATGTAACTTCCTTATGGAACGTTCCATCGAGGTGAGACATAATGGTTCCCATTCCACTCCGAGACTAATCTGGCAAGGTCTCCCACAAGGATCTGTATTAAGTCCCCTACTCTACAGTTTGTACACCCATGACCTAGACGAGGCTGTTTCACCGTTCTGCAACATTCTACAATACGCAGATGATATAGCATTGTATTCATCGTCCCACTCCGTCGAGGTAGCTACGTGTAACTTGAACCAAGCCCTATTCTATCTGGGAGAATGGCTTGCTGTTCATGGTCTTTCCCTTTCAGTTCCCAAATGTAGCGTGGTCCCCTTTACCAGAAAAAGATCGTTCTCCCCTGTGGAAGTCGCTTTCAATAATCAACTGATCCCTGTTAGTAAACAAGTTAAGTTTTTAGGCGTTACGCTTGACTCTCGTCTTTCCGGTTGCCCCCATATTGATTTGACAGTTAAAAAATGCCAATCGAGCATCAACATTTTACGTTGTCTTTCGGGTGTGTGGTGGGGTGCTCACCCCTTCTCCCAGAAACTCCTGTACAATGCGATAGTGCGCAGCGTCCTTGATTATGGCTCTTTTGCTTTAGAACCTTGCAGCAAGGTGGCCTTAGGTAAACTAGATAAAATCCAGTTCCAATCCCTCCGGGTGATCCTGGGGCCATGAAATCCTCCCCGACCAATGCCCTGCAAGTAGAAGCATCTGACCCCCCCTTTTCCTCCGACGGCAGTATCTGGCTGACCGTTTCTTCCTTAGACTTTCCCTTCTGGACGACCACCCCTTTTACCTAAGCTTCAAGAACTATCGCGTTTAATTACTGACAGCGGATTCTGGTTTAACAAAAATCCGCCATGCCTGATAAATAGTTTCCGTAAATTCAGTAGCCTCCCGGACCCCTCTTTCACATGCTCCCGACTCCCCCTCTTCGCTCATAGTTACGATGCTCTTATTTTTCAACCGAACATAATCCTGGACTTTGGAATATCAAAAAGTCAACCCGGTGCGAACAATTCCTTTTTGCGCAATATCGAAAACTTCTGGCAAGGCTGGACGCTATTATTCACGGATTCCTCCAGGCTCGTACTTGGCGGGGCGGTGGGTTCGGCAGTCTGGATCCCGAGTGACTCAGTTATATTGAGCTTTAAATGCCCGCCTCGCACGTCGGTCTTTACCGGAGAGCTAGTTGCTATCTTGGAAGCCGTTAAGTATATCAATGCCCATGGGATTAGTCGATCGATAATTTTTACGGATTCTCTTAGCGGTTTACAATCAATTAAGGCCAACCCGTTCTCTGCTAAAATTAACTTTCCTTTAGTGTTACTCATTAGGCAAACCCTATTCGAAGCTCATCTCCGCAACATTGAGATCTCATTATCCTGGATCCCCAGTCATTCTGGGATCGTAGGCAACGAGGCGCTGACGCCCATGCTAAAGAGGCCGTGGAAATCGGCAGTTTGGACCACCCCCACTGCTACTTCTATGACCTCTTCTCTGCCGCCAAATCCGATCTTTCCTCTACGTGGCTCCGTCATTATGAGAGCTCTTTATTGGTCAAAGGCCGCCATTACGGGGATATCCAGCCAAACATTCCCCCCAAGCCTTGGTTTTACCGGTTTCGCCAAGCGAACAAACAGACCACCTCAGTCATCTGCAGACTACGTATAGGACATACTTGTTCTCCCTCCCGCTTGTATAGATGGGGCATTGTCCAATCCCCCCTCTGTTCATGCGGCCTGGAGGAGGGTACTGCAGATCATATCCTTTTAAACTGCCCGATGAGAACTACTTCCCTATACAACATCCTCCCGCCTTGTATTCCTAAACCCACCAACCTTAAAACCCTCCTACTCCATGCCTCCTCTAACAAAAAAATCCTTAACCTCCTAATTAAATATATAACTAAAGAAAAAATAAAACTTTAGGTGCTTTTTCGCTTTTGTCTCTCCCTTTGATCCGATCTGTAATGTCTAAATGTTTTGTACTGTCTTCTATGTTTTGTGCTGTCCCTATGTTTTGTGTATGTCTATTGCAGGTACGCAACAAACTCGCTTCGACAACTCCCGTTTAGATATCTTATTCAACCGGTCTGACACAATATACACTTTGCTGCTGTCAGGTGTCATTGGCAGTAATGGACGCTAACCAAAAGCGACCGATTGCCACTTAACAAAAAAGTTGAAGTTGAAGTTATTTCTATATTATAGTAAATTTGTTTGGAATTCTTTACGAACTTTCATCCCCATATTTTCAAGTAGGTATGAAAAATGTCGAAATTTGAAAAGAGCCGTAATAAATGTTTTTTAGGGTTCCGTACCTCAAAAGGAAAAAAATTGAACTCTTATAGGATGACTTTGCTGTCCGTCCGTCCGTCTGTCTGTCAAGACCCTTTATCCCGTAAACGTGCGGAGTATTTATCGAGTTGAAATTAAAACCCTAAACTCAAAAAAAGTTATAGGGTACTTTCGGCTGTCCTATAAACTTGAAATTTTGTATAAAGGAAGCTCTTATAGCAAATTTTATTCCCTTTATAGCAAAATAAGTAAGAAAAATCTGAAAATCATAATTTTTCATGTCTGACTGTCTATGTTAATAAGCCATGTAAAATGACCCCACATTGCGTACATTTTGCTTATGAGCTTGGCTCTGCTAACACTTGATATTCATAAATACCTATGCACGGAACCCTTGACGCGCGAGTTCGAGTCGATTTTAACCGGTTTTTAAGAAACAATTATTTATCTCTTATCACGTGCCCAAATACCAAGTTTCATAAAGAAACATCAATTTATCTTCGATAATGACGACCTTCCATATGAGCTTTCATCCCCTATTTCATCCCCTCACAGGTCGAATTTTCAAAAAAGCTAAAACACATACCAACTTATTTCTTATTAGGTAAGTGTCTAAATGCCAAGTTTCATGGTTTTATTTCCAACAGCGACGAACTTCCACCATATAAACTTTCACCCCCTATTTCAACCCCTTAAAGCCTTTTTTTCGCGATAAAAGATAGCCTATGTTCTTTCCCATGGTCTATTCTATCTCTGTACCAAATTTCATCCAAATCGGTTCAGCGGTTTTTGCGTGAAAGCGTAACAGACAGACAGACAGACAGACAGACAGACAGACAGTTACTTTCGCATTATAATATTAGTATGGATTTATTGTTGCTAATTTAGAGGATTTTTAAATACAAATTCCTGAAAATAATTTTTCCAGTTTTTTTTTTTAATCTTTGCGTAGCCCTGCCTTCAATATCTTCGGTATGGTTTTTTTGCTCTTGTCAAAGTCAGCTGTTCAAACTTGTGGCGGCCATTTTGTGACTTAGCAGGGAGATAAAGGAGGGTCTACGGTCCTCTAACTTTAGCAGAGCCTTGATCAACTGATTAGCGCTAACAGACGTTTATGAATCATGTTTTTTAGCATCGGGCCTTCAAGGAGCCTTCAAGGCGGCTCTAACTTTTATGAATAAGGCTGTTAGTGTTTACATTACAGTGCGTGAGCAACACTTTAATTACATTCAAATTTTGGACATCTAAATCATATTTAGTTTCGATAATCGAATTAGTCAATTTGTATTTTTTTTTTCAAATGAATAAAAATCGACTCAAGTCAAGATTGTTTATGAATAAAAAAAAACTATCAGCCATTTATTGAAACTGAGGTTTTATGGCCTGCCTACAAACAAGAACCACTAACTCAAAAATGCAGGTATATCTGAACATATTGTAGAAAACTTATGATATGCATGTACATAAAATTGTGTATTCTGTGTGTAGTGCAATTGTGTTTTCTGTATCTCTTACTATTTCTTGTGTACAATAAAGAGGCTTTGTATTGTATTTTGTGTTGTGTTGTCTTAATTTTTAATACCCTTTTGTAAAACCTTTGTGTTACGTTACTTTATCACCAATAAATGATTTCTATTTCTATTTATTGTATTGTGTATGCGACTGTACATAATTAGGCATTACGTATAACTTACATAAATAACTATTACATCATATTTTGAGACAGCCAAATGGCCAAGTGGTTAGAGAACCTGACTACAAAGCTTGAGGTCCCAGGTTCAATTTCAGGCCAGGCAGGTATTTGTATGAATAATACAAATGTTTGTTCTCGGGTCTTGATGTTTAATATGTGTGTATTTATGTATATAAGTATGTTGTTATCCATTTTGCCCTTTTCAGGCCTAAAGCTATGAAAATAAAGTCTAAAAGTGACAAACATTAAAACATTAAACATTTTCATTCCGCAACTACAATGTTATATAGACAAATTTGTATCAACATATTCCTATGCCTTTTTTTTTTGCTGTCTAGTAACATTTTGAGTTCTCAATCTAGTTCGCTTAATTTTGGACTCGAGTATAAAACACACTCCTCATCTAGTGTGATACCGCATTGCAGTCTATCAATCTGATTCCAAGGCCGCTATGGAATCTATTCACAATGCTGTGTTTGGGACATGTTAATGCTAACGGAAATACCATTAGGTTAAGTTACAACTGTATAATTTGGTTATATTGCATGTTTACAACACAATAAGGTCAGAAGTGTATCCTGGGATTGTTTACACTTAGTTGCTTGGCAGTTCTAAAGGAATGCCCTCAGATGTTTATGGGTGGTGGTGATCTCTTATCACCAGGAGGCCCACTTGCTTGTTTGTTATTCAGTTGAATAAAAAAAAAATTAGTATTCATATTCACTTCTGCCAGATTTGGTACATTCAAGGATTTAATAGTAGATTTATAAACAAGGTTTGTAATTAGTCGTTTACATTCGAGTTTAACAACTACTTTTCATAAATAATATAATATAATCATAAATAAATAAAGAAAAACCGTTATAAATGTATACGTAATTTGTAACAGAGCGGAAGAAAATTTATCACACCAAACAGTCTTTTTTTTATTATGGCCTTGCGCTCTTTGGCTTTAGCACATTCAGCCAGCACTGGCCAGCAGCATTATGCCATCATGAAGGTTTGGAGGTAAGTATTACGCATTACAAATCTCCTTGTTTACCAGTTTGTGAATACAAAGGAGCACCATTTCATTTTTAAATGTACTTACATCCCTAAAGATGTAAATCGAATTTAAATGCAACCTACTTTCAGAGCTTAAGTGATGAAAAACATTTACATTGCAATCAACTTCAACTTCAACTTTTTTGTTTAGTGGCAATCGGTCGCTTTGGTTAGCGTCCATTACTGCCAATGACACCTGACAGCAGCAAAGTGTATATTGTGTCAGACCGGTTGGATAAGATTTCTAAACGGGGGTTGTGGAAGCGAGTTTGTTGCGTACCTGCAATAGACATACACAAAACATAGGGACAGCACAAAACATAGAGGACAGTACAAAACATTTAGACATTACAGATCGGATCAAAGGGAGCGACAAAAGCGAAAAAGCACCTATAGTTTTATTTTTTTCTTTAGTTATATAATTAATTAACATGTTAAGGATTTTCTTGTTGGAGGAGGCATGAAGTAGGAGGGTTTTGAGGTTGGTGGGTTTGGGAATGGGAATGGAATACATTGCAATACAAACTAGTGTATTTCAATACAAAAATGTAAATGTGTAAATAGTTTAATGGGGAATTTCAATGTTTAAGACGCCAATTTGACGTTGTTTTGTTTACATTTAGTTAAATACCTATCCAAACCAAGTATAATCTCATACACTTGACTTGAATCACTACTTAAGTCTCAACTACTTACGTCAGGCCTCTCCTCGCGCTGCGGCTCATATTCATCACTGATCACGGGTGCCGCGGGCGCCGCGCAGGTCGGGGCCTCCTCCAAAGGCACCACAGCCAGCGCCAACCAAAGCCCCAGCCCAACACCGATCAGAAACCACGAGTTATGCTTCACTTGCGAAACCACGTAACGCGACAACATGGTGGGTGCTTGTTCGATCGAACTCTAACTGGGATTGAGGTCGATACGTTATCCTAATTCGTTTAGATAACGAAAAACATGATTGCAAGCGCGATTTGTTTCCGTGTTTCTATGAATGGATATGACGTTTGGGTGGTGACAGGGACAGCAGGGCTACTACGAAACTCTAAACTCGAAGTTCGTGTCGTGCGGTCTCTCTGACACTTACACTATTTAATACGAGAGCGAGAGAGAGGGACCGTACGACACGAACTTCGAGTTTCGTAGTAGCCCTGCAGCCTTGACAGCTTGACAGTGACAAGTTATTGTTTTTGGGTTTATCTCTCGAGGTAGGTAAAGGCTTCTAGCGCGTTCATCCATGAAAAAGATTGGGTCAATAGTGTTATCATAGAAATTGTAGTGTTATAATATTGTTATAAATGATTTACGAAAGGCTCTTTGGTTCAATAAAATAATAAAACTCATAAAGCTGACAGAAGTCTAAATTATAGTATCACCGACCATCAAAATTAACAATAATAAGTAACATTTTTACCATCACCAGTAGAATGCGTTTCCCGCCTTTTTATGCTTGAGTAACCGATTCAAGCAGAAATAAGCTAAACCACAGAGTAATTTAAACGAAGCAGGACACAATCCCGTATTCAATATCGAGGCTGCTTATCCCCATCTGTGCGTTTAATCTCACGCTCGTTACATTCAATAATGAAGCAGTCGGGAACGCGCGCTAACAATATCCTGACATTGTTCGTAAATTGTCTTTATACACGTTGTTTTCGCCGTTTATTATTAGAAGATTAGGGGGTTCAAAGGAAATCGTGCATAAAGGTGTCACTATGGGTGTCACGATGTGAGGTTCATGCAGGGAAAAGAGTAGGAAGAAACTTTTTAAATAAAGTACAGAGTGCCTACCTATTTAAAGACAGTAAATGCATATGAATTAACAATAGAGATTGGTATCGCATAGTAAGTGGTCGGTAGTTACAATTGAAAGTCCGGGATTTTACAAAATTCCCCCGGGAATTCCTAAAATTTATATTGTGGTCTTCATTGAGGTTGTGTTAAGAACAACTGTCCACAATTTCAGTGGTTGAAATTTCAAGATTTTATCCCTAGCCCGTGAGAATATCGGGATGAAAAGTAGCCTATGTGTTATTCCAGACGTCCAGCTACCTACATACCAAATTTCATGACTCTAAGCCCAAAGCTTGTTAGGGATTTCGAGATTTTATCCCTATTCCGTGGGAATATCGGGATAAAAAGTAGCCTATGTGTTATTCCAGATGTTCAGCTACCTACATACCAAATTTCATCCAAATCCGGCCAGCTTTTAGCGTGAAGGACTAACAAACATACACACACGCGCACACACATACAAACTTTCGCATTTATTATATTAGTAGGATTACGCTGTTCGTGGTTTTACTCAATAGTCTGGAGAAACACTGCATTTAAAACAGTGACCTTCCATCTCCCTCTTTTTCGATTAGTACCTACATTGTCATTCTCTATGTGGTTTGTTTGGAGCTCGTTGCTGAGAGACCGTAGAGTCGATAAATCGTCTTCCATCAGAAGTTTACAGTATTACAGAACTGCGTAATTTAAACAAAGTAGTGCACATATTTTAGGTTTTTAAATCGACGCTGCGGAACTAAGAGGTAAATCTAAAAACCTAAGCAGGTCCCGATATGCTTCTAGCAAAGTAAAAATTCACTTCTTGAATGAAACATTCATATGTTTTGTTTTTATATAAATGTTATTGGGGATATACTACCAAAATCTAGCAGGTTCGTTTGAACATTATTATATAACTTAGTTTTTTTTTGAGATTTTTAAATGTTCAAAAACTTTATTATTTTTTGATTGGGATGTTCAGTTGGATTTACCAAACCCCGTGGCTGTAGTCTCCGGATGCCGTTTTACCTTCGGCCACGGTAATGTATAAAAAAATAACAAAAAACAAATGACAAAATTCAAAGAAAGAAAGTTAGGTAAGTATATTATGTACGTATGTATATATGTAAACTCTTTATTGTACAAAAGAAAAGAAACAAACTACGATTGACAAACTTTGAGATACCTGTACAAAGGCGGACTTATCCCTTTAAGGGATCTCTACCGAGTCCCAAGTACCAAGTTCTTCATTGAATCATCTGTGTTGTTACCCGACTGCTCGACCCTAAGGAGGGTTATTAAACTATACTTAATATTCGTCAGGTATTCTTATCTTATGCGCTCCTAGGGAGCACAGAGACTATGATGTGAAAGTAGGTCAATAAAATTCAGCTTGATTTGATAGTGTTTTTCCTTCTAGGTCATGGGTCTCCTGGACAAAGTATCCTCCTGGCTGGGCAACCGTCCTCGAGTGACGGCGCCGGTGCTGGTGCTGGGCTTGGACCGCGCCGGCAAGACCTCACTGCTGCACGCGCTGCGACCCCCCGACCCCACGGCACAGGGGGCGCAGCAGGGGGCGCCGCAGGGGGTAGCACCGCAGATGGAACACTTTCAGAGTATGACTAGCCTTTAAGTCTTATAGTCTTGTAGCGAGGGTTTAAAGTGGCAAGTCGTCGCTCTTAAGCGCACTGCGACCCCTTCACCCGGCCTCACAGGGATCGCACTGCATGCGGTTAATCCGCAGATAGATCAAGTTAAGAGTACTTACGACTAGATAGTACTACAGTTTTGTAGTTGATGCTGGGGCGAGATTGTCGCGGCATAACATCGCTGTTGCGCGCCAAGTTCCTCCAACTCTTCACTGCAGGGAGCCACTTGCAAATTAAGCACATAGTATCAGTTTTGTATGGTGGCAGACCCACTGTGGCCAACACAAGTCTACGACAACCACTATGTCTACGATGTCTGCATGTCCATAACAATGAACTTTTATATTTCGTAACCTTGCTTCTCCGCTTCCAAACGTGCACGACGTCATATGTCTATGTATTTAAGTGACGATATATCAGTGATGCCGTCTCAGTTTGTTTTGTCCGAATAAACAAAGATGGCATTACTTTTATCTGACTTATAAGTTTGACCACTATGTGTGTCTGTGTGTGACACCGTAGCTCTTAAACGGGTGGACTGATTTGAATGCGTTTTTTTAATTTGAAACCAGGGTTTCTAGCGATGGTTCTAGACATTTTTAATCAAAATCGGCTTAGACGTTTCTGAGATACTTATTGAACTTTGAAGTGTAAAAGTCCTTTTCCAACTTTTTGTTGGTTAGGTTAGGTTATGTATGTACCTAACTTTTTGTTTTCCATAATATATTAGTTAACATTTTTTTAACATTTATTCTTTCGTTTTTATTAAGAGCGTGTTATAGAGTCATGTTTTTTGTTACGAAGATAATGTTTCTACCTACCAGGCGGGGGCGTCGCATTCAGCGCGTGGGACGTGTCGGGCGCGGCGCGCGCGCGTGCGCTGTGGGAGCGCCACTACCGCCGCGCGCACGCGCTCATCTTCGTCGTCGACGCCGCTGACCATCTACGCCTCGGTCAGTGTTAGGGCCCGGGAACACTTAGCGTCTTTCGAGCGTCCTCGCCTAGTAAACGCCCGCGCAGCGCCGACGCCCCGTCTAGCCCTTCGGTAGCTGCGCCACGCGTATGTCCATCATTGGACGTTCTAGGACTGATATGATGATGATGGTATTAATCATAAAACATCTATTGTTAAACGAAGAGGAAGCCCTTTAGAAAGTCACAGTGAACGACTGCTTCCCATTGCATCCACTGGCCTTCAACTCTTGCGATATCGTTAGCCGAATGCCGACCTAGTGGGAAACCAGCTTACGCCTCCTTGTTCCAGTTCGTGGTGGCCACTCGAGAACCTTTTTTTGCCAAGTATCATCTGTTCTTCGGGTGACATGGCCTGTTATGGTCTACTCAAATATTAACTTACCTAGAACATGACCTACGTAAGCCAAAAGGCAAATATATTGTTTGAGCCTTTTTGTGTAAACGTGCGAGCTGCATCATGCTGATATGCCAGTTATTGTGTATATTTAATTGAAATTGCAATCATATATGATATTTCAATCAATCACAATGACAAGTAATAAAAAAGCAACAATTGGCGACGATACTTGGGGCCCAAAATTGATGTCTCTTCTTTGTCTGTGGGCAGTGGTAGCACGCGAGGAGCTGGAGCTGGTTCTGGCGCACCCGGACATGAGCGCGCGCCGCGTGCCGCTGCTCGTGCTCGCCAACAAGAGCGACGTGCCCGGCGCGCTGCCGCCCGATCAGCTGGCCGGCGCTCTGGGTAAGATAACTCTCTTTGTAAATCACATCATATGACAGCTGTAATAAGTCTGTTTAAGTATAGCAGCAATATGTTGAACTTTTATGCCGATAGATGTCGCTGTACTGAATTCTTGATTCGCGCTGGCGATATTTTTCCTGGCTACTATAAACAGCGTGTCAATCCGTAGTTTGAATCACATCAAAGGCAGCGTTTGGACATTGTCGGTTGCCAAATTCCGTGTTTTTTTTCTCTTTGTGTGCCCAATTTCGGTGGTATTTGAGAGAGAGATGTCGAATGATTGAAGTTGGAATATTTTGTCACTTAAGTTATCGGAAATTGTGACGAACTTGGGAGATTTGCTCTTCAATCCATCATAAGCTTTGATCTGTTTCATAGGCGGACGCCCTTGGCTTAATTCCAGGGTAGGCAGTGCTAGTTTGCGCCGTAGCACCACACCACCTACCCTTACAATGTCACGCTCCTACTCAATACACGTGCTTGCTCATCATCGTCATTATATCAGCCATAGGACATCTACGTTGGACATAGGCTTCCCCCATATACCTCCAGTTGTTTCGTTTGGTAACGGCCTGAATCCACCATGAACCAGCAGCTTGCCGATCCGCGGTCTCTTCTCTCAATTCGAAAACTTTCCGGCCCCAACAGCCGCCAAATCTCCGTGCTATGTGACCGGCTCATTGCTACTTCAACGAGCTAATTTACATGTCTAAGTCAGTGACCTTCGTTTGTCTACGCAAGGTAACGTATGTTTTCGTCCTCTTTGTAAACACGGACGCCGAATAGAAATTGTTTGCATAGGCATCGTTAAGACACGATCTTGTCTCTGTAGAATAGATGCCCTACACATTCTGGGGTCTAATATCAGGACTTCCTGGTAGTAGGCCTATGAATACAAGGCTTCGGCTACTTACTTAAGTAGGAACACTGTATGTGTAGGTCTCGCTCGGGTGGTGGACCGGCCGTGGCACGTGGCTGCTGCCAGCGCGCGCTCCGGCGCCGGCCTGGCCGACGGCATCGCCTGGCTGGCGCGTCAGGTGCGGGACATGCACACCCCACCCAAGATCCAACACTGAAGACCAGCTGGAACCTCACTCTCTAAAGCGCAAGACACAGAACGGCAGCGGGTCGAGAGTGGGTCGGGTCGGGAGTGCGGCGGGCCTATGAAGACTGTGTTTCCACCAAAGATGTGCGAGGATGTGTTGCGTGGAATATGTTTTTCACGAACCAATAGAAACGCTTCGTTTACCTATCCTGGCTCCGCTCAGCAGTTGCCACTAGAGCTGTGCTGCGAGGATAGGTAAATGAAGCGTTTCTATTGGTTCAAGCAAAACCTCGCACATCTCTGGTGGGAACGCAGCCTTTCGTGACAGTATACAGGGTGTCTCAGATGTCGACGATATACCGTCGACAGCTGATAATAGGGCAGCTAATTACCTCTCAGGATAATGAGGTTAAAGATTTAGTAAAATGGCATAGTTTTTGAGATATCGTCTTTTTTGGGAAAATCGAAAAAAACAATTTCCCTCAGCTCCATTTTTTTAGTGCCTCAGCTACAAATGTAAGAATTAATGAAATCTGATTCCCTACTGTTAAACATTCCTAAAAATAAGGCTTTTGCGCAAAAATGACGATATCTCAAAACTAAGCCATTTTTACTAAACCCTAAACCTCATATTCTGAGAGGTAATTAGCTGCCCTATCAGCTGTAGTCAGTATATCGTCGACTTCTGGGACACTCTGTATGAACGACATTACACCGCGGCGCCTGCGCAGGACCCCGCGCCTGCTGACGGTGGGATGTTGCTCATATACAGTAAATAGACCCTTTAAATTTAATTTAATGATCTGTTGCCGGCCTTTAAAGACAGTATAAACTCTTTTATTGAAAGCCCTGATTTTGTAAATGTGTGGAAAGCCTGACGACGGAAGTTGATTTCACAATTTCACTGACAAGTGGTGCTGAAGGAAAAAGTAGACCGCCATTCATCGCGATTCTGAATATGTATTCTCGAAACAATTATTATTTTAATTTGCGAAACCTTTGTCACCAAAATACTCTTTGTATGTATGTTTTAAATAAATTTGATTGATGTAACTGTGTCAGATCATTTCGATAAACACCTATCCTGCATAGAACAATATCGTCGACATACCTCAGTGAAAGAAAATAACATACAGCTTAGTAGACGTCACAGGGGACCGAAGCGCTGGTAGCTTCCTTGGACAAAGAATTAGCTTAGCCAATGTCACCTTTACGTGGTTAGACTTAATAAAACCAAGATGAACAATTTAAAGTACCATTTATTACAGTAAACAATAATAAATTATGTTAAATTTAAAACTGAACTGAATTAAAGAAAACAAAGTAAATCTTACAAATTTAGGGTCAGGGTTCGATGCCCGTCTGGTTCCTTGATTTAAGAAGGTAGGGAAATTTTGTTCAAACGCCCCAACGGTCAAAAAGGGTGACCGTTAAAGCTCGTTACACATTTTTTTTTTTAAAACCACCGTAACGGCTAAAAGGTGCCCGTCACGAATTAAGTCGTAAACTAATTTAGATGGGGTTGCTTCCCCTTTCGCGTAGTACTCCCCTGATGCTGCGACGCCCGTCGTGATGTTGTAGCACTGGCGGTTGAAACGCGCCGTTCCCCCGAGGTTTTTCGCGGTACCGGTACCCCGAGCCTAGCCCCCTGAGAATAGGTGCACCGTGTTAACAACGTAGCCGGACACACTCCGCTGATTGTGACCCGTGCCGAAGCAAAGCGTGAGGAACTGCTGCTAAGAGTGATGATGATGTGCCACGGTTCACAATCAGAACGGAGTTACAGCATTTTTGGGAAAGGCAGGAAGCAGAAATGTAGTGATTAACGCATGACCAGAAAACCCAAACTTGATTTTGAAAGTCCCGGTTGCAAGATCTACAGTGTGTATGCCAAACGCCAACATCGGAAAACTAGACTCAAGCCTTCATATCTACGTGTAAGGTACGTCCCAGTGCTCGACACGCTAATGCCCAATAGGCGACACCCAGCTGTCATCTCTATTGCTAATGACATAAGATTAAAGATGCCAACTACTGGGACAGTGAAGACCACTCGTATGTTTACCTTACACTTAGTTGAAGTAGCAATGGGCTGGACATTGAATATGGTACGGTCAAGGACTATAAATCGTGAGCCACCATAGAACCTTTTCAAAGGAAAAGTCATTACGATTTTCCTTGTTAAGGTCGCTTGTCACGGTCAGCTAGGCACTACAGCGCCAGTAGATGACGTTAGTGTGCAAATTCCACGTATTTTTTCGGTATCGGTGAGAAGTGATTGAAAAAAAGTTAAACGAGCTTCAAAATGGTAATTATGTGATTTTGATCAGACAAATCAAACGAAATCTGGCAACGTCGCTTAGCATCGAATTGTCGGCGAGTTGACAACGTAGCTGAAACGCACACTACTAACCGAGCCGTTGGCGTACGATACTGTCGCCGTCCACTCACATATTGACAAAAATTAACTAAAATAATCATCTAGATTAAGTTATTCATCAAAAGCTTTCTTTAGGTAAATAAAAAATGCCTCAAATAAAGAACAAAATAAACGTCAACAGATGTGATTTTAGTTTCAAAGTATTCTTTCAAGCGCTCATGATTGTGTAAATAAATTAGTATGGAAATCGTGCCACCTTAATTAATGCGATGTCACTATGACGTTTACTGTGAAATGGTTCCATGGTGGCTCACGAATTAGTCCTTGACTCTGCCGAAGAAAAAATGATCTAGTAATTGTTTGTTTGTCAGGATGCCTCCCTCGAGAGTGGGCAAACGGCGTCAACAATTGGTTCTTAATTAATAACTGAAAACTAATTAATGTTCTTAGTAAATTATGGGATTCACCAGGGACGTGCGTGGCTACCGAAAGTTAGACAATAATAGCTAAAATAATAATTGTTTTTAGTTTATGAAATTCGGCAAATGTGGCTTCCCGCAAAATATTTATATTTTACCATAGCATGGATGGATGGATGGATGGAAAAACAAAAAAAATAGTTTATAGGTATTTACAGCAATGTATTAAAATGTATTATTTTCAGTAAACCGTACAAGTTTATATGTGCTATTATTATTGGCAGAATAGGTATCCTAAATAAATTAAATACTTCCCAAAGTTACTATTCCACACGGACGAAGTCGCGGGCAACACCCAAGACCCGAGAACAAACATTCGTATTTTCCATACAAATATCTACCCCGACACGGGAATCGAACCCGGCACCTCAAGTTTCGTAGTCAGGTTCTCTAACCACTAATAAGTTAAGTACTATGAAACATCTAGAACTGGCATGCAAAAATTGGTATTTTTCATTGAAAAATATCTGCCTCGATCGGAGCTGAATCCGAGACAAGGCTATTCGGTTCTCGAAGCGTAAAGTTAAACCTAGTTAAACATAGTTTTAAGGATAGACAAGGCATGGAGTTCCAATTCCTTTGTATACAGCCTGCGTAACACGAAGATGGCTTGTTCCCGTCGCGGCAGTATGGAGCCGGCAGTCGGTGCGACACGACGCGACGCCGTGCGACGTCTCCACATGCGAACGCGTCTCGTAACATTGTAGCCGGTGTTTGGACGTTGTGGATAGGACACTATAAAACAATACTTCAAGCGGCTTTAGTAAAAAGCCGTGGGAACCAGGTTAATTTTCAATCAATTGTAAAAAGTATTAGATTTTTATTTGCTTTAAAACTAAACATAGTGGATTGAATTGACAGATAAGTGACGTCATAACTAGTTATTGCTAACGATGGGAGAGTCGTGTTTTGACACCAAAAAGTGAGTCAATTTTTTGGTGGATTCATCACTTCTATTGATAGTGCTGTGAGTGTGGGGTTTCAGGAGAGTGCTGTCCAGGTGGTAAGTTTGTATAGTTTTGCAGGTGTTACTTATTGTTTTTTTTTGTTTGTATTATTCACATGTGTAAGAATATGTACCATTGGAAGAGGAAGCTTAGTTAACTTTATGTGTTTTATTTTTTATATAAATAATTCTTTGTAGGAATAAACTATAAAAAAATATGTCTAAATATTTTTAAGTCTACCAAAGGGAACATAAGCTAAAAGTTTTTTAATATTTTGAAATTCTAAAGTTACCGCAGGTTAAGTTTATTATTTATTTTATAATGGATTATTTATAATATATTTTAATGCCGGACATATTTCATCCTAACTACAAAAGGAGCAACATACAACATATTTCAGTGATGTACTCCTTGTTGTAGCCGTGGTGGCCTAGTGGTTTGACCTATCGCCTCTCAAGCAGAGGGTCGTGGGTTCGAACCCCGGCTCGCACCTCTGAGTTTTTCGAAATTCATGTGCGGAATTACATTTGAAATTTACCACGAGCTTTGCGGTGTAGGAAAACATCGTGAGGAAACCTGCACAAACCTGTGAAGTGATTCAATGGTGCGTGTGAAGTTCCCAATCCGCACTGGGCCCGCGTGGGAACTATGGCACAAGCCTTCTTGTTCTGAGAGGAGGCCTGTGCCCAGCAGTGGGACGTATATAGGCTGGGATGATGATGATGATGATGACTCCTTGTTAGTAGTACTAAACAGTAGTCTTTTAAGCTGCTTTTAAAGATGAGTTTAAATTAAAGTAGGTCAAGTTCATAGAATTAATAAAATAAAGACAGTGAAGGCTGTGGCCTTAACCTTGTCCAGGAATTACAGGATTCTTGGTAGCGGGAGCTCGTGAAAGCCGAATTATTGGTAAACAAATAGATAAGCAGGTACTTATGTTTATTAACCGGACATACACATACATCTGTAATCAGTATTTTTTTTGCTCAAACATGGTACAGTCGGTGTCCTAACAAAAGTATCCACTTATATAATACGATACTTTTGTTAGGACACCGACTGTACCATGTTTGAGCAAAAAAATTACTGATTACAGATGTATGTGTATGTCCGGTTAATAAACATAAGAAGCTAGCAGAGCTAGAAGCAGAAGCTAGCAGAGCGTTCCACTCCTTAGCCGTCCGGATAAAGGACGTAATCGAACGAAAATCAATGCAATATTACTAACTGTTATTCCTCCCATGTATAAACTCGCTTTACCATGTGAACGACCTTGTTTTGCTAACTTGTTTTGAAACTCCGCAGTTCCTAAAGGAACGTAACGAGACGGAAGCGCAAACCCCGCTAGTGGAGAACAATAAGGGGGCTAATAGGAAATTCGAAAATCGACGTTCGTATCGTACCGTCCCTTTCACTCTCGTTTTAAATAATATAAGCGTCAGCGGGACGTTGGAGCTTCGGTCAGAATGGTCGTGAAAAGTTGAAACTTTTTGTTATTTAAGCTCTTGTTCCACCGCCTACTATCTATTGTTCTCCGCATTAAAAACAATACAGAAAAACCGGCCAAGAGCGTGTCGGACACGCCTAAAATAGGGTTCCGTAGCAATTACGAAAAAATTAAGTAATATTTTTCTAAGGATTTCGTATTTTATACGGAATCTTCCATAGTTTAAGTATATTTTATACCTTAGGCTGCTATTTACTTTTAAACTACTAATAATTCTCCAGCAAACTTAACCGTTATAGTTTTTCAAACTTTGATATACTTACTACCATCCTGAATTTTTTCAAATTTTTCTATCCACCGGTTTTGATTTTAAAGGGGGGGGGGGGGACGCTCGGTTTTTAATGAAAATTTGCACTTTAAAGTTGAATATTACACAAACACATCGCTAAATCGAAAAATCGTCTGAGCAAACCCCCAATGGTTTTAAAATACCTATCCAACGATACCTCACACTACAGGGTTGGATGAGAAAAAAAAATCACCCCCACTTTACGTCTATGGGAACTACCTACCATATTTTTTTTTTGTTTTTTATTATACCATTTTGTCGGCATAGTTTATATATATATCCGTGCAAAATTACAGCTTTCTAGCATTGATAGTCCCTGAGCAAAGCCGCGGACGGACGGACGGACAGACAGACAGAAAACAGGTACATTCATTACAATTCTATCAGAATACAAAGTAGCTTTTATGTTTCACAGATAAAGCTATCTGCATGCTCGTATAGTGAGGAAAAAATAGCGTGGTATTCACTGGGGCGTACAGCTCAGCTTGGCAGCGCTATAGTTTTTTTAATTTATTTTAATTTCGCTATTCGTAATCAACATAATGCTTATCATCCTAAGTGCTAAGTTCCCGAAGGACGCAGGCCAATTTGGGAGCAACAGCTAGTCTAATTTAATTAAATTCATCTTAGTTCAAACAGAGTTTCACACAGCTTTATCGATACGCCGAGCAACACTGTCGCGAGTTCACTTGCTGCAGTGTTTGGTTTCTAGGGACTTTCGGACGCAGCATAAGCACAGTAACTAATCTACACAACGTCTCAAATTTGTACAGTCGAAGGAATAACTATCTATACAGTCATAGCGTCGACTTGATTTAGTAGATTATGGTATTCACCGATGAATTTTTTGTACTAAAGGGCTGTTTCACCGTCCATTGATTAGTGTTAACTGGCGGTTAGGTGTGATGCCGTCTCTATTTGTTTTGCTCGAATAGACGGAGACGGCGTCACATTTAACCGTCGGTTAACGCTAATCAATGGATGGTGAAACAGCCCCTAAGTATCTTAAATTACCCAGTGTTCAGAGGAGTCAACTTTATGACAGGCTCAAAAATAAAAATAAAAAAATACATTTATTGCTACATTTTTAAAAATGTAATTAACACAACAGAAAGTAACAGAGACACAACAAATAAGACGTAAATTTAGAATTACACAGTGTCCAAACAAAAAAAAAACGCATATAAAACACGCAAAAATATCTTAATTTCATATTCTTAAGATTTATGTTGTCTGGAGCTTTGTTGGGACACTCCGTTCTTCCAACAATTATTAACAAGTAATACTTAGGTCTAAGTAAGTATGTTTATCCGTTGCCTAGTGTCCATAGTACAAGCTTTGCTTAGTTTGGGACTAGGTCAATTGATGTCAAGTGTCCCATGCTATTTATTTATTTAAGTATTACAAGCAACATATATTTAAAAAAAATGAAGTAAGTAATGAAGGCTGAGCTGGGAAAATAAGTACATACAATATTTTAGACTATCGCGGTCATTACTAACTTTATGAATTTAAGCTACTTATTACCCATACGAGTGGTCGCGGTTTTAGCTAGCGTTTCTTTCCCTCTTCTTATAAGTTTTGTGAGTAAGCTAAGCGCTAGAGAGCGGATATGCCGAGCTGAAATCACCGCACTGTGATTAGTTACTGGTTTTGTACTATGGTTCAGTTGCAACTAGAAACTTGGCCAAAGATTTCAGTTTGCTCCATCGACGATGGCGGCAAGTTTAAATTCAATTCATTTGATGCCTGCGTTGAGTTGAAAAGAGAATGTTAAAAATCGAGGAAGAAAAAGTTTCCTACATTTATTATGCGGTTTTATAAACTTTTAGAAGGAAAAATTCTGAAGTCACCTGCATTTTTATGGTTCCGTGATTCTGAAGGTACTCTACCCAACCAACAAAAGAGTTGGAAAACGCCGACATTGTAACTTCAAAGTTCAGTATTTAAAAAAAACGCTGAACCTATTTTGATAAAACATGTCGAAGAACCATCGCTAGAAACCCTGCTTCCAAATAAATAAACCGCATTCAAATCGGTTCATGCGTTTAAGAGCTACGGTGCCACAGACAGACACACAGAGAGACAGACAGACATAGCGGTCAAACTTATAACCCTCAGCGATGGTTATTAGACATGTTTTATCAAATTGGTGCAGCCGTTTTTGTGATACTGAACTTTGAAGTGCCGAAGTCGGGGGTTTTCCAACTTTTTGCTAGTTAGGTTAGGTTATTAGTGGTGTGTGAAGCCGTGGTGGCCGAGTAGTTTGACCTATAGCCTCTCAAGCAGAGGATCGTGGGTTCAAACCCGCACCTCTGCGTTTATCGAAATTCATGTGAAATTTACCACGAGCTTTACGGTGAAGGAAAAAATCGCGAGGAAACCTGCACAAACCTGCGTAACAATTCAATGGTGTGTGTGAAGTTCCCAATCCGCACTGGGCCCGCGTGGGAACTACTGCCCAAGCCCTCTCATTCTGATGGGAGGCCTGTGCCCTGCAGTGGGACGTATATAGGCTGGGAAGATGATGATTAGTAGTGTGACGTATATTATATTATACATATATGCTAGGATGATGATGATGACATACAGATCTCTAAAAACATATTATTGGGAAAAGGTTGCAATACGAGTAATATGCGCTTGTATTTCAACTGGTTCGCCTGTAACACAAATCAGCGCCGTCCCGGGCCGCCTCTTCCGCCGACACCGTCCTAATTCCATTATAGCGAGCCGCGGACGACGCCGTTAATTACTGCGGACCCCGGGACAACAGGTTTAATCTTAATGCACGAGAGCGAGGGGGACGGTACGATACGGATTTCGATGTTCGAATACGGTATTTGACAACTCCTGATTTTGCCATATCTTATTATTATTATGAAAATATAGATATACAGATAGAGTTTAGCGAAGAGAAAATTTAAATCGGTTGAAAATTGGATTTATAGTGATTTTTTGAAAAATCTATATACCTGTCTCTTTCTCAAACGCTTTTCTCTATGCAGCAAGTATGGCGGCACTGGCGTGTGACGTCACATGCAGTATGTCTTTCTCTGTCTAATCTTGAATTTCAAACCTTTATAACTTTGTTATTTGTAAAGGTAGCTTAATAATTGTTTTTCTATTCGATAACAGGCATTGTGTAGTTTTAATTTATAAAACATATACAAAATAGTCAAATACCGTATTACTGCGGACCCCCGCACAACAGGTGAACAGGAAATTCGAAAATCTTCATACGCGAGAGTGAGGGGACGGTACGATACGGATTTCGATTTTCGAATTATGTAGTAGCCCTGCAGAGCGCGCTGTCAGTGCGCGCCTACCGCTAGGACCGTACCATAGCGTAGTGATCCATACTACTTATAACGTTTTAAACATTCATGATTTTCACTTATACGAGTACTACGAGTAGATAAAAACAATTACTTTGCTCGCTCGTAACCTTATCTTATCTTATCTTATATTTAGGGGTCCTTGCGGATACACTTCGACCCGTAGGGATCTTTTGTGTAATTACCCCTCCTTCGCACTTACTCTATTGCCTTTATCACCTCGTCCATAAATTGGATGATTTGACGTAGCGGTAGTGCCTTAAGTCTCCTGGTGCGGGGTATCCGTCGCCAAAGAGTCTCATTCTTGATCTGGCGAGGGCGTCACATTCACACATAATGTGTTCCATTGTTTCGTCTTCCTCGCCACATATTCTACAGACTTCATTGTCCTGTAGTCCCATCTTTACTTACGGTACCTTACGGTAGCACTATAGTTGTAAACCAGCGGCTTGTAAGCCAGTAGTTACTGAAACGAGCGGCTAGACACGAATAACCAGTCGCTTGATACAGGGTAGATACGGGTTGAGTATCGAGGAAAAAAAATATTTTTATTAAATTTTTATTGTTTAACTCTTATTTTTATTATACAGTAACACTTATTATATTTCCCGGGTCTATATCGACTGGTAGAAAATTGTTAGTCATAATGTAATATTAGTCATAATGCAATGTTAGTCATAATGCAATGTTAGTCATAATGTAATGTTAGTCATAATGCAATGTTAGTCATAATGTAATGTTAGTCATAATGCAATGTTAGTCATAATGCAATGTTAGTCATAATGTAATGTTAGTCATAATGCAATGTTAGTCATAATGTAATGTTAGTCATAATGTAATGTTAGTCATAATGTAATATTTGACGTAAGTAACTCTTTTTTTCTCTGAAACCTCTTATTTTTCAAAATTGTTATAAAAGAAACCTAACCTAACCTATAGAGTTCTACAAGATGACCATTTAAAAAATTATGAAAAATGTACGCTTTCAGCGTTTCAGCGGGAAAAAAAATTAGGACTATCAATAATTATGACAAACATTACATTATGACTTCTAAAATTATGGCAGTCGAAAGGATCCCTATATTTCCCAAACATCTCTCACAAATAAATTATTAAAATAGTCCTAAGTATTTGACTGCTATTTATACCACATTTTGTATAAGAATTTTAAGTTTTTCACACTTAATACAGATGCAAATGTCATTGATTATGTATATTTATGTTAAATGTATCCTATAGTAAATAAATCAGAAGAAAAAACAACAAAAGCAAATAACTAAATCATGTGAAGAATATACAATGAAATGTAAGCAGCCGTTTCTAGCCGCTAGGCTAGAAATGTTAGTAATCAGCTTCATATATTTCCGAACCGGTGGTAGACTATTTTGACATTCATAAGTGCTTGGAATAGCCTAAATTGAATAAAGATATTTTGACTTTGACTTTGACTATAGCTAGCACACGTTACGTCTATGCAACAGATATGTGTCCATGCAGCCTCCACGCTGTCATAACACACACAAATCTAACTATCACCACTGCACACGCTGACGTGTTTCTAACTTAACCATAGTTCATCATCAGACCAACGACCAATCAGACTGATTGTCTTTCCTTGCAACTAAATTAAAAAGTGATAAAGAAGATAGAAAAAAAGAAGCCAATTGTCATTTATTCGTGCAGTGAACCATCAAAAGTTTGAAGATAAAAGGGGCGGGTCGCCAGCCACCTGTTGGGGGATGCCTCCCGCAGTCGGCACGTTTAATACTTCAACGTTAGTGCTCGGGTTTTAAACCTAACTTGCCTCCTGGGAGCAGGCTGCGTTTGAATTGTACAGAAGATTGCGAGTGTTCGATATTGATTTCATCATCATCATCATCCCAGCCTATATACGTCCCACTGCTGGGCACAGGCCTCCTCTCAGAACAAGAGGGCTTGGGCCATAGTTCCCACGCGGGCCCAGTGCGGATTGGGAACTTCGCACGCACCATTGAATCGCTTCGCTGGTTTGTGCAGGTTTCCTAACGATGTTTTCCTTCACCGCAAAGCTCGTGGTAAATTTCAAATGTAATTCCGCACATGAATTTCGAAAAACTCAGAGGTGCGAGCCGGGGTTCGAACCCACGACCCTCTGCTTGAGAGGCGTGGGTCAAACCATTAGGCCACCACGGCTTACATTGATTTCATTACATTCGTATTGGCAAAGCGGCGACCATGTTCGGGAAGCTAGTACAAGAGTGTGGCACAATATAAAGCTCACCACAAAGACCAAGATGGTTGTCTTCCAGGCTTCCATCATTAGCATCCTTTTGTACGGAGCTGAAACCTGGACAACGTATGCAAAACAAGAGCGTCGGTTAAACTTCTACATGCGCTATCTGCTCGACTACTAGCTGGTATTTCATGGCAAGACAGGGTCACCAACGAGAGGGTTCTAGAAATTGTACAGCTGCCTAGCCTAGTCGCATTTCTCAAACAGAGACGCTTACGTTGGCTAGGGCATGTGCATAGAATGGAGCCCTCCCGATTACCACGTCATGTCATGCTCGGCGCAGTGGCCAATGCCGAGAGAAACGTCGGGAGACTTTTGCTCAGATTTAAGGACTGCGCTAAGTGAGACATGGCCGCCTTCAAAATTGACCACCTTGACTGGGAAAAGTTGGCGGAGAAACGCACAAATTGGCGCGGACGTGTATTGGAGGGTCGCAAGTATTGCGATAAAGCCTGGCTCAAAGTACTTGCTGACAAGAGACAGAAACGACATCAAGGCGGTTCTGCACCAACATCCGCAGACTTCTCTTGTCTGGCATGTGGGCGAACATGTCGCTCTCGCATCGGCCTGGTCAGTCACCAAAGACGTTGTGCACAGGCGCCACGCAAAAATTCGTCTGGAACCTGAACTATGCTATTTCCCGGGATAAAAACTATCCTTTGTCCTTCCCCGGGACTCAAACTATCTGTATACCGAATTTCATTCAGCGGCTTAGACGTGATGCAGTAACAAACAAACAAACAGACTTACAAACTTTCGTATTTATAGTATTAGTAGGAAGGATAGTAGGATAGTAGCGGCTAAAGAAAATAATTGATTGAATCAGGCGTTACTTTGCGAAGGTCCATATGAATGAACTAAAATAATTTCCTTGCTCACCCGCGACCTTCCTAAGGGTTTCCTTAGACCTTCCGCGGGTGAGCAAGGAAATTATTTTAGTTCATTGGCTAAAGAAAATCTCACTACCTATCAATTTCAACTATCCGTTAAGGTTTTTTTATTTTTTTATTTTTTTTATTCGACTGGATGGCAAACAAGCAAGTGGGTCCTGATGGTAAGAAATCACCACCGCCCATAAACATCTGCAACACCAGGGGTATTACAGACGCGAAAGCAAAGAAGAAGAAGAAGAAGAAGAAGTTCTTGAGATATAAACAAACGGAGTCCAGTGAAGTTAACAGGGTTTCGTTTGTCATCTTTCGGGAAGTAACCTAAATTGAAGTGCTACCAGCACTTACGCATTCATGCAGCTACTTTGTTTAAAACAACAAGGCCCTAAAATAAAATATTTTCGTAGCAATTAATTATTTGTTTGAAATTTGACCTTTGGCCAATCGCGATTGCTATAAAGATAGCGGTCATGCGCTGCCCTATTTTAACGCAGCTATTGGGGCGCTGCGCGCTGGTGGCTGCGGGTCGAACCGTAATTTTTTTTTGTTTAAAACTTCATTCTCAGAACAAGAGGGCTTGGGCCGTAGTTCCCACGCGGGCCCAGTGCGGATTGGAACTTCACACGCACCATTGAATTGCTTCGCAGGTTTGTGCAGGTTTCCTCACGATGTTTTCCTTCACCGCAAAGCTCGTGGTAAATTTCAAATGTAATTCCGCACATGAATTTCGGAAAACTCAGAGGTGCGAGCCGGGGTTTGAACCCACGACCCTCTGCTTGAGAGGCGATAGGTCAAACCACTAGGCCGCCACGGCTAGTAGGCCGGCCCTCTTGTTCTGAGAGGAGGCCTGTGCCCAGCAGTGGGACGTATATAGGCTGGGATGCTGAAAACTTCATTACAAACCTCATTACCTTTTATTATGTCATCGTGTCATAATAACTTCATTTTAGTGCTGGTTTTTAACCCCCGACGCAAAAAGAGGGGTGTTATAAGTTTGACCGCTATCTGTGTCTGTCTGTGGCACCATAGCTCTTAAACGGGTAAAGCGATTTGAATGCGGTTTTTTGTATTTGAAATAAAGTTTTATAGTGATAGTTCTTAGATATGTTTCATCAAAATCGGTTTAGCCGTTTTTGAGTTATTGAACTTTGAAGTGGCAAAGTCGGGAGTTTTCCAACTTTTTGTTGGTTAGGTTATAGTCTTATTACTGTAAGTTGGTGGTACAGTCACCAGCATTAAAAAATATCTGACACGTCCTTCCGGCCCTAGAAATAGAGTCGTATGCACGCTTGTTGTGTCAGATATTGGTGCTGGTGACTGTACTAATGGAACCAAATTAAATCTCTCTTTCTAATTTATTATATTATATTATTTATAATCAGCTGGAAAACGTACACTGTTAAACTGTGTGTTTCCCCCTTAGAAAGCCACAATGAACGACAGCTATACGTAAAAAAAATCTAACATGATTCAAATGACAGATGCCAAACTGACGTAACTAGAGCCCCTCCTATTGTTACGCAAACTATCGATACTTTTGCATGTACCTGGTGCTAAAAGCGGCAATAGAATTATTTGTTGGTTCAAACGTTAGGTTATCGAACTGAAAGTCCTATTTGAATTTTAAAATATAATTTAAAACACTTGGAGTGCCACTTTCCGACTCTGACGAACAATCTTGCGAATTAATAATAAGTTCGTTTATTTCACCGCTTTTAATTTTACCGATAACCCTCACCACTAGCAATTGCGGCTTATTTAAACAACATTGTAAGGGCGTTCATTAAGGAAAGTAAGTTAATATAACACAGTGCCTACGCAGTAACTAAACAATTTGTTAGCAAATTTGAGTTCAAATATTCGAACAATCAGCAGTTTTGATGTGATTTCATTTTTTCAAGCGTTATATCTCTGTTGGAAAAAATAAAAAAATAGTTACCACGTCACAAAGTTACATAATCATCATATGTCATTTGAATCATGTTAGTACAAATAGAGTATAGCCACTTAAACTCCAATTCAATAGAATCTGACAATCCTGTAGACACTTCCAGCCTACTAATATAAACACCGGGCTGCCTAAGGCTTTGTGATGTGACTATTATTCTTTTTTGATTTCTTTTAGATGATAATTGCAACAACAGGGACATATATAATCAAGTGTGCCCACGATAGGGTGTCTTAAATATGTAGAAAATTGACAGATTCTATTGAATTGTACTTTATGTCTGCCGGTTGCCCGCCAGTCTCTCGATGTCGTTACCCCTGGCGGGCATCTAAGAAATTCGAAAATCGAAGTTCATATCGTACGGTCCCTCGCACTCTCGTATTATACTCAGCGGCACAAAATTTTGCCCACTCTACATATAATAGTACATTACTGCAGAGGCCGGGAAAGAAAGGCTTGCAGGCCGAGTATGTATAGATAGGTATACGAGGCTGGCATGTTCTTTCACGCCGAGGCATTGTAGAGTGCTTTTCTCAAACATGCACTATCATCCTAGCCTATATACGTCCCACTGCTGGGCACAGGCCTCCTCTCAGAACAAGAGGGCTTGGGCCATAGTTCTCACGCAGGCCCAGTGCGGATTGGGAACTTCACACGCAACAATTGAATTGCTTCGCAGGTTTGTGCAGGTTTCCTCACGGTGTTTTCCTTCACCGCATAGCTCGTGGTAAATTTCAAATGTAATTCCGCACATGAATTTCGAAAAACTCAGAGGTGCGAGCCGGGGTTTGAACCCACGACCCTCTGCTTGAGAGGCGATAGGTCAAACCATAAGGCCACCACGGCCACTCTACTACCATCTACATAAGTGTTTATTTCATTCTAACATGATTTTTAAAACGTTTAAATACTTAATCCCAATAAAATCAAATTCCTATAAAACATGTAAATATAACGGACTGCAACAATAAAAAATCACGTTTCTAAACGAAACATTTGAAATGACAATGGAACTTTCTTGCAAAATGGCTAAAGCCCAAATCCAGTCAATCAAAAAGACTGACACTTGTCAATTTTCCCGCCAAAACTTTTTTTTATTGTGTTTGCTGTTCGTCTTTTAGGGCCATTATACACGAACTGCAGCCCATTTAATCAGCTACATTTATACTTTATAATGTTAATTAAATTGTAATTTGACGTAAAACGCGTCGGTAATATTTATATATTTACATATAGAATATTCATAGTCGTGTGAATTTATTCAGTAACTAATAAATGAACCATAGAAATTCAGATTATTAAGTTCAAGTCGTGTATCGCCTGTATCGTGGATATTTGACGTTTTGCATTGAAACAAAAGACTGTTGTCTTGCAGGCCTAGGCCTGCAACAGTATATTTTGAAGCCTGTTTTATGGAACACAACATAAACATTACATAGCATGTTTGAGAAAAATAACATTACTGCATACATTTGAGGGCCAGATTTGCCGCTCAGTTAGTAAAAGCGCCAGCGGGAGGACAAGACACGAAGTTCGATTTTTGCACTTCATAATGCAGGGCGGACAGTTGAGATCTAGTTACTACCCATCTAGTAACTAGATCCTCTTAGGATGGGAAGAGGAAATGCTCTTAGGAGACCTTTAATAACTTTTTGAGTGATGACAATCGACATTCACAGATTTTTTATTAAATGTACAGTCAGCGAGAAAATCGTCAGATTTGACTTTTTAGGGTTCCGGAGCCAAAATCTGTCTGTCCGTCCGTGCTAAAACGGTTTTTCGATTCAGTGACTTTTTTGCGAAATATTCAACTTTAAAGTGCGAATTTTCATTAAAATCTCTAAAACCTAAACCGGTGGGTGGAAAAGATTGAAAAAAATCAGGATGGTAGTAAGTTTATCAAACTTTCAAGAAAAACTATAACGGCTAAGTTTGCTTAAGAATTATTAGTAGTTTATGAGTAAATAGCAGCCTAAGGTATAAAATATACCTAAACTTGGAAGATTCCGTATATAATACGAAATCCTTAGAAAAATATTACTTAATTTTTTCGTAATGGCTACGGAACCCTATTTTGGGCGTGTCCGACAAGCTCTTGGTCGGTTTTTTCAATGCCAATCGGTGTCATTTCTATCAAGGATTAAAACACTCTTTGGGACTAACTAAGGTTAGAGTACTATAGAACACCCATAAATCAACGAAAAAGGGTACTAATTTGCAAAGTGAAACTTTCGCATGTTGTTTTTCTAAGAATATGAAATAAAGAAAATGAAACATTATGTAGACAACTAAAAACTGAACATTTTAACTACAGTTAGTGTCTTCACCCAGTATTGCAGCCCCATCTCAACTTTCCACCCTGTATAGGGCCAGGTGGGAGGCCTGCCAACGCTTCGTAGGCCGGTTCTTGGTCGCCATTCGAGGACTTCCCAAACGGTTATCTGATCTTCAAGCGATGTACACAACCTTTTCCATCCCTATCATCACTGATATCACATTAAAAAAAACCGGCCAAATGCACGAACCCTAAAAATAGCAACCCAGTTAAAATCAAGTTGTTACAGTGTCACGCCACTGGACTGTTTACAGCTTACAGTCACATCAGTAAGTCCAGTCCAGTCCCCGTCACATCAGCAAAAGCTTCAGTATTTGGTACCTTGTTATAACTTATAGCAAAACTGAGCCGAAAGTACCTTATAATAATTTTTTTAACCTCTTTACCGCCACAAAGCAAACGAAGTGACACAGAAAAACCAGCGGCAAATCAACTTGATTTTTAATTCCATTGCAGAAGGATTAATTTCGAGTTGTATGTTGGTCATGTATAGATGGCCGTGGCGTGTGAGGCATTCCATTGGCTGTTACTACTGGGTAACTCTGGCGGTGAAGAGATTAAAATCGCTTTGTTGTAATTTATTGAACCAGGCGTTACTTAGCGGACGTCCATATCAACTCTAACAATTTTGAGTCTAACAATTGGTAGCATGGTGCACAGTTGTGTTACTCTGAAGATGAGCTCTGGTTGAGTTCGAAACGCGTCAGTGTGGTGTGGTGGTGGTGATAGATGGGTTTGTGTGATTTGTGTGTGTTCTTACACTGTGGAGGTGGAGGTACTAAATGAACACGCATATTTTGCATAAGCTTAGCTATCGTAAGGTCGCGGGTGAGTAAGGATATTCTTTTAGTTCATTCGCTTTGATGTGTTAAATTTATTCGTAGCACCGCGCCGTAGCATTGCCGTAGCGCCACTACGCCGTAGACGATCTACGAAACTCGTAAATTCAAACGCTCACACATTTGAACCTTATCAAGGCCGTATAAATTATTGTTCGACGGCCAATATGTTAATTCAACTATCTTGTGCAGACTAGTAACTTTAACGTAAAGTGACAAGGTTGAGTATTGAGTGGGCGGTGCGCCGTTTTATCAGCGGTGCGTTATATAAGTGAACGCACATAGGTTATGTTATGGGCCAAGTAAATACGTGGACATACTCATAGTGTTAGCAACAGAGCAGTTCTTGTAAGAGATGGTACAGGTAATATAAGCTTCTTTAAACAGCTGTATTGGGAACGTTTCAAGATATATAAATAAAAGTTTAAAAATAAGGGAACTATATTTTATGTCACTAAAATTTAGATTTGTCACTAAACTGTGATACCCTAATTATTATGTCTATCCATAAAAAATATATTGGTCATCAAATTAATCTAATCTGTCTCTAAGTATGAGTCATCAGATTAATGTAAACCTGTATCCTAAATTATGGCTTGATCATCAAAATTCGATCACCAAAATAATAGAGCTGTCACCTAATAAATAGATCAGTTCCTTAATTCCATGCTTCTACCTATTCTACTAAGGCAGGTCTGGTTAGGTACGACGACGAGCGAAGCGAGGAGAAGTGTTAGGTAGAACTGCGACCCTGCGACCCCCAGCAGCGGCCGGCGAAGTGCCAGAACCGAACATTTTTTGCTAATACTTGTATGATGAATATAAATGTTTGTAGTACAAGTACTTGAGTCTTGGATGTTTTTATGTATTTAAGTATATGTGTATGTATGTCTACCCGTTGTTTAGCACCCATAGAACAAACTTTGCTTAGTTTGGGGCTGGGTCAATTGATGTAATTTGTGAGATGATATTATTATTATTATTTCATTCATTGCATATCATTATCGTCAAATTTCAGTTCAATTATTTGATGTTCAATATTATTTTCCAGTGATTAGAATTAATTTTTAGGAAGCCATTTCTATATTGTTTGGTGATTCAGTATTAGTGACACATCTATTATTTTGGAACCCAATATAATTATTTGGTGATCAATATTATTTCCGAGTAATTTTTTAATAGTATTTAGGTAACCTTTTCAATATTATTTCGTGATTCAATTTAGGTGACAGATCTACTATTTTAGGAACAAATATTATTTTTATTTATTAGGTCGCTGAAAACGCATTTATTAGGTGATCAATGAAATCATACCCTAAAAATAATGATGGACGCACTTGGTTAAATGTATAAAACTTAAAAATAGAGGAAAAGGAAGAAAAAAAGAAAATATTTATTCCTGACAGCATGAGAAAAAATGTCATGGCAGTAAATCCAAATCAGCAAAATCAGCAAAATGCTTTTATTAAAAGCTTTCTCATTAAGTCTAGAGACATGAAATTATGCACCGGGTGTTGTACTTACAACGAAAATGATATACGAGTACACGATTCAATTTTTACAATTTTCGCATGGGAATTTACAGTGGTTTCATTCTAGCATGGTGCGGGTGGCATTTGATGCACCGTTTCGTTTTACTCAAATAAAGTTGCTGCGGTCTAAACATATGGAAGTATATTTCAGTTGTAGCCTGAATATGACTGGCGTAAAATATTTGAACATAAAGAACTATTTTATTCGAAATAAATTTAACCTATCAGATTTTTATAATGAATAAAAGAAATTCAAAGCACAATTAAGTGAAGAAACGTAATATGAAAAATGAAAATGGAAATGAAAATGAAAAAGTTTATTTGGATATTTTATAGTAGGGTAATATGCACACTCTTTTTTTATCTAAAATCTTTACAATTAACTCTTTAATATTTTTTTTCTGCAGACCAATCACAAACATTTTGTGTTTTAAATTTGTCTACTTTAAATTCAACCTTGTACCAACCATCCAGCATTCAAAATCATATAACTTTGAAATGCTACAAAGGACTTTGTGGCAATCAGTTAAGATATTGTACTCCCTATTGTGTTGGGTAGAGCGTCTCTTCATAATTACGGACGTTGTATAATGAGCTTTAAGTTTATTGTTTCAAGGGCTAGTTTTGTACGAACTATTGTAGACAGGTTCATTAGTTTAAGTCTTAGAGGCGTTAAGACAGCGTCGTATATTCTTAGTATCTAAATACTCTAGCCTAGTTTGTGAATATTCTGCTGTCTGTATGTTTAAATGATTAGAAAAGATTGAGTCGCTAATTAAATGATCATCATCATTAGCTGGAAGACGTCCAATGTTGAACTAAGGCCTCCTCCTTAGAACAAAATTAGCATCATCTCGCCTTTTGCATCCACCGTCTGCCTGCAACTACCGCAATGTTGTCAGTCTATTTAGAAGGAGGCCTGCCAACGCTTCGTCTTCCAGTTCGTGGTTGCCACACGAGGACCTTTTTCCCCCAATATAACAGGAACATAATGTAGCAAAACATGTAGTGTGTGTGTGTGCGGGCGTGCGTGCCAGTGTGTGTGAGGCGTGAAAGTGGGACTCAGATGCCCACGTAAACCTACTTTAGCAAATGACATTAAGGTTTACTTATAATCCTAGCCTAGTGCGTTTATTTTTCCCCGGATTTCGTTCAATCGTGTCAAGGACACAAACTGCTAACTTTAATCAGCTTGGACTCTTTAATTAACTGGGATGGTCCTCCCGCATAGGGATACCAGTTTAAATACCAAAAAGAAAGAATAGTAGATTGCACAATAAGAGCATAAAACTAGCCATTTTACCCGAGGCGTTCATATAGCCACGCGAGCCGGTACGGCGAGGGTGGATAGACACGTCGAGGGGAAAATGGGTTTAATGCTCTAGTTTTACACTCTGCTTTTCACTTCGATTGCGAGGAGATGAAATAACAACAGTGGAAACATTGTTCACTTACTAAACCCGGATTTTTAATCCCACGGAAAAATGTAAACTAAGTTTCGTCATTGTCAAAGTGACATTTCAGGGGATTTCAAGGTATGGGCCCGCTAGATATATTATATAAAGTTCTGTTGTTGCCATGTTTTTTTCTATTTTCGATAAAAGAGCTGTTTTTATTAGTAGTTTATTTGTGTATGTATAACTGGTTTACTTATTTATTATATTTGTGTTCGTTCCGTGAGTCACAGACGGTTCTGGCAGAAAATCAGCGCTGCAGGCGTTTAACGCGCATAATGCTGAGTCAGCGACCGTTTCACTTTCGCGGGGACACACAACATTGAACGAAAAACTGTAACGTGAAAACGTAACAATGAAGAACTTACAACTACAAATAATATAACAAAACAATGAACCGACAGTAAAAAAAATAACAGAACAAGAGTCACTGTAAAAATTACGAATTCAGTCTCGAATCTTTTGCATTGAGTGAATTCGTCTCGTGCATTGAGTGACGGCCCACAGCTTAAAAACCCGGGTGTAATACCAGGGCAATAAATAAAGTATGCATACGAAAACAGTACTCTCTTTGTAAATTAACATATCAAAGCGTAGTAAATGCCAAAGTAAAGATTTTCATCAGTAAATTAAGATATTTTATCTTGATTAAGAAATACAGTTCTTTAATGGGAAGTCGATTTCTGGCAAATGTGGAAAGAATAAAATATCTTCAATTCTGCAAATGTTTTTGGATAACGGCAACACCTTTAGTTACATTTTTTCCATGGGATTAAAAATCCGGGTTTAGGTACAAAGTCAAAGTCAAAATATCTTTATCAATTTTGTCTATAACAAGCACTTATGAATGTCAAAAAAAATCTACCACCGGTTCGGAAAAACTTCTGTTGAGAAGAATCCGGCAAGAAACTCAACGAGTTACCTTATATTTTTCATGCATTTCTAATATAATAATAAATTATTATTATATTATATTTAGCCTATAAATGTGTCCCACTGCTGGGCAAAGACCTCTCTTCTTGACTTCCACATCTCCCTATCCAGAGCTATATTTGGCCACTCACTCAATTCCGCGTTTTTCACTTATTCAATTTAATTATAATAATAAATATTGAGTTTTATTGATTTATTTTGATTTATTTGATTGATTTTTAGTTATATATAATTTCAAAATTATTATAAAAATATAATTATAGAAACTTTTTTGTTTGTGGCTGTCAACATCTGATTACCTTGGTCTTAGACGAAGATTTCACTTTATGCACTGGGGCATAAAAAGTCATTTTATGTCACCTAGATCCAGCATAAATACGAACTTTACGAGCATGAGAAGTGAAAAGAATATTTGTGTTGTATTAAAAAAAAAAAAAATAGTTTATTGAAAAGGTATCGCATTACAAAATTGCAAAATTGTATTGAATTGTCTCTTTGGAAAACTTTTGAGAATGTACCGGAGTCACGAGTGCTGCTGAGCTGTTCCACCTCGCGAAGGACAAGAATAAACATTCAGAGTTGATGGCCAGCCTTCAGTAATTATTTGGAGAGACACCACAAGAAGAAGTCTCGTAACCTTTCTGAACCACGGACCTGTATTTGTGTGGATGACTGGATGAAGTCTGTTGACTTAATTAACTTGCGTGCTATGAACTTCGATTGCTTGGACCGGTCATTCTCGCGTGTTTCCATACGGTAGTAAGGTTTAACGGAACGGAAGCGTTAATGGCGAATAAGTATGGATCAGAGTAATTTAAGTCATATATTATGTTGTTTACCGATGACATGTTCAAGATAGTACTAGTGTGAGACAAACCCACGTTTGCGCGATTTAAATCTTAGCAAAAAATAAATGTCTTTGAATAATTTGCACTGCAATTTTTTTGTTGTTTTTTCTCTCTTCTTCTATTTATGTTTTTACTGTTTTTGTTGTGATGTAGTGTGTTTTTTAAGTCAATAGATGTTGTGAGTTTGTGAGAAAATAACGTTGGTTATTGCGGATCAGTGATTTTTGGATTTTCTTATATGTTATTGTTTGCTACATTTTTATCGTGTATACTTAAACACTATTTCTTTCACAGCTCTAAGGAATTTTAGTATTTGATATTAATTTCAATTTAAAGCATCCACTCATTACTGCGAGAAATGATAAACATACCAATGATTTTATATATGTTAAAGCATATCTACCCCATTCATATGTTATTATTAGCGCACCTAAAATGAACCCTAATAAAATACTGACGTGACGTGATTATCGCAGAGAAAAAACAGATATTTTTTAACAGAAACTTAATAATATGTTTAGAGACGGAACTCTAAACATTGACACGCTCGGGCCGCTCGGGTCTCATACACTCCAGTACATATGTCATCCACTGCAATGTAGTTCCGTGTATTAAACGCTAAAATTTTACGAATAGTCCAGTGGTATTAAGATCAAACGAGGTACCTCCAGCCACATCGTCCCCTGGGCTACGCGAGCGCTCGTTGCTATTCCACGCACCTCGTCCTATAAAACTCAATTCAGACTTAACACGCGAACCCACTTCATGTTTTAATCAACACACACACCAAATCCACAAAAGCACTCGAAAACAATAACTTTAAACCCTAAAGTAGGTATAATAAGGGTTCGCTGTCTGAAAAGGGCCTTGCAAATTTTAGTGAAGTTCCTCGTGCAGCTGGTAAAGGAAATTAAAACCTTAAAGTGAAGACATTAAGAATTTTAAGCAGTGAAGATCTAAAGAGGATGTTGGTGTTATTTTTGTCTCGTTCATCTACGATGGTCGGAGTAGAATGCTGCGTCCGGATTGGATGAAATTTATCAAAACATCCTATTCTCTTTGTGATACTGAAATGTTTTGTCTACCTGGTTGAGAATGAGGTAAATGCCCTAGATGCCACACTGTCACCTCTATTGCTAATGACATAAAAAAATTAAAGATGTCAATTACCACTACAGTGACCAGCACTCGGACGTCGTGACCGTGACTATTATTGTGTTGGTTGAAGCAGGCGTTACTTTATGGAGTTCCATATCAATGAGCTAAAAGCCATTACTTTGCTCACCTTAGTCCTTAGATTGCGATAATAATTTTTAGTATTTAGTTTTAGTGCCTATTGTCTACCCTGAATGTATGTGTCTATATACATTTTTGTACTGATTTGTGGTGTGCAGTAAGGAATATTTGTATTGTATTGTATTTTAACTCCATTTTGATCATCAACATCATCATCATGTTAGCCGAAAGACGTCCACTGCTAGACATAGGCCTCCCCCAAGGCTCTCCACTCAGACCGGTCTTGTGCTTTCCACATCCACCGCGATCCCGCGATCTTAACCAGGTCGTCGCTCCATCTTGTTGGAGGCCTTACGACAGCTCGTCTCCTGGTCCGCGGACGCCATTCGAGAACCTTCTGACCCCATCGTCCATCAGTTCTGCAAGCAATGTAGGACACTGCCACTTCAGTTTCGTAATTCTTCGATTCCATTCCATTTTGATCGACTTGTTAATTTAAACACAAGATGCCAATGAGGGCATTACTTAAACATGAGATTTGCCTAAAAAGGTGTTTACGATACTAGACTAGCTAGAAAAAACAAGCAACTCAACAATTATTTGTAAGAGGATTATCCAGCCAATGCGCCCCTGATTCCATATTATTGTTATTATAGGTATTAGGTATTACTCATATTGTATTCGCCAAATGTCTTAAAGTACCAGCAAAGTTAGCAGTTGTAGCGATTTTGTTAGTACCCATTGAAGGTTGATTTGGCATTCAAATAGATCAATTCTCTTGTTGAGTTAAACTTTCTACTTTTGATCGAGTTAGGCAAAGTTGTGTTCGGTTGACGCAACCGTCAAACTGTGGCAACTTTACCTGAGTGTTACATCTTTATAACGATCTAATTGTTAAAATTGGACCCAGGGTCACTCATGCATTACCACTTGATACAAGCTTGACATATTTTGCACCAATTCGTGGTGAATTGTCAAGGTGAGCTGGAGGGAACGCCAAATGGGAACTCTTGTTTATTATGAACTACGTTGACGATTTATTGATCGTACGTTAAGTAAAAGTAAAAAGATTTTTATTTATCTCAGACAAGTGAAAGCTTGAGAGTGTATGTGTTTGTGAGTTAATTTCAATCATAATAAGTTCATGAAACGTGAATAGTTTACAAACTGGATCAACAAATAATACGCTTTTATCCCGGTCAATAGATTTTAGACGACCAGATGGCCTAGTGGTTAGAGAACCTGACTACGAAGCTTGAGGTCCCGGGTTCGATTCCCGTGTCGGGGCAGATATTTGTATGAAAAATACGAATGTTTGTTCTCGGGTCTTGGGTGTTTAATATGTATTTAAGTATGTATCTATCTATATAATTATATTTATCCGTTGCTTAGTACCAATAACACAAACTTTGCTAAGCTTACTTTTGGGCTAGGTCAATTGGTGTGAATTGTCCCGTGATATTTATTTATTTATTTATAATAGATAGGGATAAGTGGAATCTTCACAGACGAAGTCGCGGGTGACAGCTAGTTCTTTATAAATAAAGGTTTCAAAGTTGTCCCAAAACTGTCAATCATAAATAAAAAAAACACGTAAATCTACATAAATTTTTTTTTTGATGTATGATTTTCAGACGAATGAATAAATGAAACAAGGACCTTTATCAGAGTGATGAATAGCACTCACTGAGGCGACGTTCTCAAAGTACTCACCACGGGAGTTACCTTTAATTACCTTTGAATTCTTCTGCTATTGTTTATAGAGGTGAAGCACAGAACTATAAATAACATACGTAGGGTGCTTCCATACCAATTGTAGGAAAATCAAAATCTACATTATTTAAGGTAGGTACTTCCAGTTGCCCTAGAAAATCGAAATTTGGTATGAATGGAGCTTTTATAGTGTACCCATAAGGAAAGTCTAAAATTCCAAATTTTTTATGTCTGTCTCTCAATGTCAATGTCACAATCTTAAATGACCCCACATTGCGTACATTTTACCAAGGAGCTGCAGGCTCTACTATAATACTGGACATATAAAGGCCGATGATGATGTGTGCTTATACATTATTTGATAATGGATGTTCTATCTTTTGTGCAATGGAAACTCACACCTATCGCAAACAACAATGAAATAACAAAAAATTGTCTACAGACAGTCTCGCTCTACCTTTGTGAAGGGCTAGGTCGGCGCTGTTTGCCATCTCCTCTTGTTGGTACTTGGTGGGATGTGAAGCGGTAGATATTAAAATATGGATCGTGTCGATGGTGTCGGTGATCCGTCAAAGGTAACCGTTTTTTGCGAACGGTACAAACCCTGTATTTATCCTTTACGTTTTACTAGTAAACGAGCGACGTTTTAATGTAAATTTATATGCATACAGGCTTACGAGTATATGACATAGATGATTGTTGAGATCTTGAAAACGTATCTATATGTGCGATCGTGTGAAGGAAAAAGCCTTTCAAAATTAAAATTTCGAAGAGCTTATTAAATTACAATATTGAATTAGAAGTTGACAACAGAAAAAAACATGTAGCTATGTATTACTCGATTTTTTTTCTTAGCCGAATCATTTGACGACCAGATGGCCACTTGGCCTTAGAGAACCTGACTACGAAGCTTGAGGTCCCGGGTTCGATTCCCGATTTGAATGAATAATACAAATGTTTGTTCTCGGGTCTTGGATGTTTAATATGTATTTAAGTGTGTATTAATCTATATAAGTATGTTTATTCGTTGCCTAGTATCCATTGTACAAGCTTTGCTTTGTTTGGGACTAGGTCAATTGGTGTCAAGTGTCCCATGATATTTATTATTATTATTATTTATGATTCGAATTAACAGTACTTACTTACGATATTTTATTCGCAAATAATTTGTCGGAAAAAAAACAATCAACCGCTTTTCAAATGATTAATGATTAAAAAATCGGATTAAATGTAAAAAAATTAACGATTTTTGCCTTATGATTTACCTATTCCGTACAAATAAATAACACGAGTAATATTTTATCTACACACATTATCACAAATTATTCGCTGATTAATAAATTATTCTACGAATAAATTATTTGAATAAGAAAAATCATTCGTTCTTTTGATTTGTCATTCGCGCGAACAGAGCGGTGGCGCGCAGTGCGCGTGTCGTGGCAGCCGCCTAGTCGCGTTGCTTCTAGGAAGAAGGGCTACGAATTATCCCGAAACATTTCAAGCTAAACTCGATTTAAGACGTGAGTTATCCGTTACAATATCATTTGATATTAAAGAAAGAAAGAAAGAAAAGTTTATTTTGGCTCCAAAAAGTACCACCTAAAACTAAGACTAGAACTAGCACTAAAACTATGTTACTAGGTGACACGGCAGGATACCAAAAAGGGTCTCCACTCAGCATGTGTTGCCGCACATTATGTGCAGCAACGCTGGTTTTCTGTGGAGCCCAAACGTTAAATAAACATGTATGCATGAGCCAGTTCCTTTGCCACAGTCAGACGGAGAAAAAAAATTAAATTAAAAAAAAAAGAATAAAGAAATTAAAAATTTAAACCATAGACAAAGAAAGAAGTGACGTGGCTCAGTGTAAAAGATAATAATACTTATACTGCTGTCGTGGCAATAAATAGTAATTTTTAAGCATTTTCTTTTGCGATGCGATGCCTCCGGCCTCCGACAAAAGGAACTGGCTGGCAAAGATTATATTGTCATTCATAGTTCACGGATAATTTCTCAGAGATCAATTGGTTACTCTTATTCGTTACTAGCTTATGCCCGCGACTTCGTCTGCGCGGACCTAGGTTATCGCGCGGTGGTGCCCTCTACCGAAATAAAAAGTATCCTATGTTGATCCTTGGGGATTAAACTATCTCTATACCAAATTTCATCAAAATCGGTTCAGCGGTTTCGACGTGAAAGCGTAACAGGACAGAGTTACTTTCGCATTTACAATATTAATAGTAGGGATTCGAATTATGCTCATCTCTGTAGTCAACAGTGCAGTTGTCACGTAATTAACATTCGATGCCGAAGGCACTCAACGGGATATAATTGACAATCCAGACGCCACTCAATCGGAAATATGAAACGATGTGAACTGTTAGTAATTTGAACAGCTGTTTAACCGTAATTATCAGCTATTCGAATTATGTGCTTTCTTTATATCGTAATTATGCAGCAAAGCAACAAATAAATAACAATATTTAAGGCACTCATAAATTGACAATCCAGACGCCACTCAATCGGAAATATGAAACGATGTGAACTGTTAGTAATTTGAACAGCTGTTTAACCTGAAGTTTGTAACAGAGTAATAAGGAAAACGTCAGAAGCGAAGACGTTCACTTCCGTAGAAAAGAGTTCTTTATCGTGGTGTGCTCCAAAAGGCATTACTAAATTATACAGAATTAGAGTTTATGTAAATTATTTGATCTGCTGGTTACCCTGGGTATTCCCAAATTTTATATCGTGGTCTTCATTGAGGTTATGTTAAGAACAGCTGTCTAAAATTTCAAGACTCTAAACCCAGCGGTTGAAATTTCAAGATAAGCCCAGCTGTAACCAGGTTCTCACCCCAAGGACGAATGAAATGACAATTACAAAACCGGCAAAAATATATCAAAATAATTGAAGTGCAAATAAATAACAATTATTATATTTAACGCATTCACTGCCACCGACGCACATATGCGTTTTCGGAACTCCGCTCAGTCCCGCTGTCATAATAATTAATACATCTTGAACGCATATGTGCGTCGGTGGCAGTGAATTTATTCAATATCCCGTCCCCTGTAGTGTAGATGACACGAGTCAACTCTAGAACTTTCTATACATTAAAGGGTCAGCTTCAGAGTTTGACATCGACCCGACCCTGTATATTAGAAAATCAAACAGCCCAAGCTTATTGCGTAAATACAACGCACGCTATTTTAGCGTATCACTCTCAGTGCCTCCTTGTCTCACGAGCCTGGTTAAACAGAGACACAATATCCCCAATTCCCCACAAAACTACTGTCGCAAAAACACCTATTTGCAAATTTTCCGACAGAATAGGCGCAAATTGTACAAAACATACGACGCGGACCAGTCACTCAAGATTCGACTTTAATGCTTTACACGTTAAAATCACTAACATCGCAAAATAATAGCTTCGCATGGCCATCTAGACGCATTTGAAACTTTATTGCCAATGAATAAGGAATAATGGTACAGTAGAGAATTAAGTAGGGTTACCATATCGTTACTTGAAAAGTCCTAGCAATAACCGTCCTTCGGGCAGTTTTTTTATAAAAGGGGCCAACAAGCATGCGGGTCACCTGATGGAAAGCAATCACCACCACCCATGGACACCTGGCAACAAGGGAGGTATCACAGGAGCGTTGCCGGCCCTGATAGTCTCGTTTTTTAAAGGCAGTCGGGTAAAAAAACAGACTTATCTAAAGTTACAGGATATTTTGGTGCACATGCGCAAGAATCGCATGATATCATCCTCATAATCATCATGGTCTACAGTTGCGGACAGGACTCCTCTCAGAGCTAGAGTGTTGGGTTGTAGTTCCCACACGGACCTTAAACGATGCGACAATTCGTTTTTTTTAAACCCCCCATTTTGTACATTTTGCTTAGGGTTTAGCTAACACCTAGAAAAGTATAATATATATTATTATATTTTGACATAACTCCCAAAAATTTGTACTAGTCTAATACGTACTTGGTTGATTAACATACATTTTGGCTGCAACTGAAAACCGTCGCTGTGGTTCCGTAGCACATTGCTGAGCTGCCAGCCATTTCGGCTCTTCCTAATAAGTTATTTCTTATGACACGAAACATTTTCTTTCTTTCAAAATCTGAACAGAAAACCAAAAGTCCGAATTTGTCTGCAAGCATACGGATCCATGGTAACCCTAAGAGCAGGCCACCTGTGGCGGATCTGTATAGGACGGGCACAGACAGATGACTTTCAACCTTAACGCAATCAGCTATCTTTGTTTTTTATGTGAGACTGGCCTGAATAGTGATAGGGTTTGAGTGGACATCGAGGAAGAGTTGTTGGTGAGCTACGGGAAAAATAAATTAAAAAAATCGCCATCGATGGCTCTAGTCCGAAAGACTCGCGCTGTTAAGAGCGTTTTTGTTACTTTTTCTCGATTATTCCATAAAAAAATAATGAAAATTAAAAATGTGGTCTGATAGAACTCTTCTGAATAATATAAGTTAATGTGCCTACTCCAATAATTATGTGTGATTGACTTTTATTTTCTTTAAAAGAATATAAATATCCATCATCATCTCATCTCTCCTCTCCGCTCTCGTCGACAAATAAATATCATGGGACACTTGACATCAATTGACCTTGTTCCAAACTAAGCAAAGCTTTTACTATGGATACTAGGCAACGGATAAACATACTTAAATAGATTAAATACTTACAATTTGATCCAGGTTGCTCGAAAACGAAATCTATTTTTATTATTAAATACATATTAATCATTCATCTATATTATGCATACAAATATCTGCCCCGGTCGGGAATCGAACGCGGCACTTCAGGCTTCGTAGTCAGGTTCTCTAACCACTTGGCCATCCGGTATCCCATGATAAATTAATGAGTCCCAGCAGGATAACGATGAATGCTGCGGGCATCAACTAGTTTCATAAAAGCTCGTAAAAGAAATATCATCCCAAGTTCAGAAAACTTATGAGTACGTTTTCTTCTTAGTTGTTGTTCGCAAGACAAGGAGGGCAATAAACCTTGGAACTTTCCCCCTCCCTCCCCCTATTAAGAGGCTCGAATAGGCTCAAAGCGAATGGGAGCTCAGTTTAGGGGTCAGTGAGAGGGGGCCATCTTTAAACGCGAAAGTTTGTATAGATGGATGTTTGGATGTTTGTTACTCTTTCACGCCAAAACTGCTGAACAGATTTGCATGAAATTTGGTATAAAGAATATATACCCTGGATTAACTTATAGGCTACTTTTTATCCCGAAATAATGTATGGTTCCTGTGGGATCATAAAAGTTTTAAACTACATACTAATTCTGCGCGAGCGAAGCCGCGAGTAAAAGCTAGTATGTATGTATGTATGTAAACTCTTTATTGTACAAAATTCAAATTCAAAATTCAAATGATTTATTCAGTAAATAGGCCGCAATGGGCACTTTTACACGTCATTTTTTTAAACTACCAGCGCTTTCGGAAAGACCATCATTGCCAAGAAGAATGCGCCGCAAGAAACTTGGCAGAAAGTATTTTTTTTATAATAATATAATTACAAATAAATTATTATACAGTTAAAGGAAAAGAATACAAAAAACAATAATAGTAAAAATACAGGGATGTATGGGGTCCCTTAGTTACAATACTAAACTAACTATATCTAAACTATATCTACGTTCAGTGGAAGTGTAGAATGCTTCCACCGTCATAAATTTTAAAATAATAACAAAAGAAAAGAAACAAAACACAATTGACAAACTTTGAAATACTATCCACAAACAAACAAAACACTTTGATATAAACGAGGGAGAAATTTAAAAATAGTTTGTGGATGATAGACATTTAATTGCTGAAATCGGAATTTGGAATAAAGTGTGTCATGAGATCAAGGTTTCCAGTCGAACCTAAAAGAGAAACCAAATGTGTCTTTACGATTCCGCGTGGATAGGATATAGATGTGGGGAGACTCGTACACCAATGTTTAGCAGAACCCTGCACAGTGGTCAATACTCGTGTGTCCGGGCAGGACAATATGCCTTCGTGAATTACAGATGAGCGCGGCAGCACAGTGGGCTAAAAAGACTTTCATCGCGATTAAGCTTCGATTAAGATTTTGTTTTTGAGGTGTATGTTTTTATTTTTCCTTCAAAATGTTGATTTGTTTTTTTTCGAGTTTATGGTTTGGTAGTGAGACCTTTAAGCCCAGTTTTTATTTAAAATAAATTAAAAAAATAAAAAAACGTGACTACGTACGCGACTTCCGTAAGCCGTGGTGGCCTAGTGGTTTGACCTATCGCCTCTCAAGCAGAGGGTCGTGGGTTCAATCAAACCCCGGCTTGCACCTCTGAGTTTTTCAAAATTCATGTGCGGAATTACATTTGAAATTTACCACGAGCTTTGCGGTGAAGGAAACCTGCACAAACCTGCAAAGCAATTCAACTTCACACACATGTGAAGTTCCCAATCCGCACTGGGCCCGCGTGGGAACTATGGCCCAAGCCCTCTTGTTCTGAGAGGAGCCCTGTGCCCAGCAGTGGGACGTATATAGGCTGGGATGATGATGATGATGATGATCTTATTTAACGCAGGCGCGGGTATTTGCACAGCTTGACCACACTGCTTCGATTAGCACTATTTTATTTCATGTGTTGTTGTATTTTGACGACCAGATGGCTTAGTGGTTAGAGAACCTGACTACGAAGCTTGAGGTCCCGGGTTCGATTCCCGTGTCGGGGCAGATATTTGTATGAAAATTACGAATGTTTGTTCTCGGGTCTTGGGTGTTTAATATGTATTTAAGTATGTATCTGTCTATATAATTATATTTATCCGTTGCTTAGTACCCATAACACATGTTTTGCTAAGCTTACTTTGGGAATAGGTTAATTGGTGTGAATTGTCCCGTGATATTTATTATTATTATTATTTATTTATGCAAGTTCAAGCGGATGGTGGATGTATGCAAGCAGTGGATGCGAGTGGTGATGTTGTTTATAGAGGTGTTCTTTGAACAAACATTTTCATTAAAACATGTACCTAGCAACGGAGTTAAGTTAAAGTTGTCAGTTTTGTGACGATTTTCCCCTACAGTTAATATGGAATAAAACGTCACAAAACTGACAATATTTAACTTTTCCGCCGTTACTAGGTACATGTTTCAGTGAAAATGCCCCTAAGAGCACGGCATGGGACAACTTCCGTTTCGGTTGACGTTTCTTTTCTTTCTTCCTATTTAGTATATAAGATTATGTAAGGTTTCCTTATTTTTTTAGTTATTTTAGCTAATTTATTTTTCTTGGTGTGCCATTTTGGATTTTTTCTTTCTTTCTGATGATGATGATTATTGTCGCGTATCACTCCCGAGTGTAATAACAACTATGCGCATACATCGCAGAAGCTTGAAACTATAATAATGTATATGGTAAGAGAACTGATAAATATGTACTGTCATATATTTTGAATACCAAGAGGAAATCTTAACTAAAATGCAAACTTATAAATACGACAAATATAATTGTAAAAAACTTCTCAAGAAGTATTTTATGGAGCGCAGCGAGGTCGCAGATCTGTTCTAGCCGCAGGCGGGCCGGGGCGGGGCGGGCCTGCGACGCCGGCGCACCCTAGATTATTGTAAGCGCGAACCAAACTGCGCGATCTCGCCAACTATTGCAAAATGTAAAAGCATGTTTATAAAAAATAATAGTAATAAATAAATTAAAAAAAATATATATCTTGTATATTTATTTATTTATTACGGGATCGCGGAGACTGCTCTAACGATTTCATTAAAGTTTATCACGTGGGGTTTTTCGGGGGCAAGCACATTTGTTTTGATATTATCTCTGGGACACTTGTGTTTTTGAGTTCTAGCAAATGAAAAATGACATTTTACTTTTTCACGAGCTTGTTCCGCTCCGCTCTGCAACGGAAGCGTACCCTTATGACATGGGAAACCAATCACATCTAAAGGCTCTTTAGTATGACTTATATTGGAATAGTTCTGACGTGCAAAGTGTACGGAGCAGCCGTCTACGAGTCAGCAATACAACATTAGATCAGTGATGGGCAAAGTACGGCCCGCGGGCTAATTCCGGCCCGCCAAGGAATTTAAACCGGCCCACCGAAGTACCTTCGAAATTAATAGTACCCCTATGGCCCGCGATAAATAATATTATTTTGATCGCCCTGTACTTAATATAAAAAACCGGCCAAGAGCCATTACGAAAAAAATCAAGTAATATTTCCCAGTCTCAACCAGCCGTGGTCGGCAGTTATGTTGAAGTTAGATTGCAGTTTATCTTCTAACGTGCTATAATACGAGTATGTCCATGGACGCGTTTGGGACTGAGCTCTCCACTCAAGGGTTGTTAAGAGACGTGGCAATAACAACATCAACCGTCCCAGGGCAGTTATGGGTTGTTTCAAACGCTTTATCATCTTGAGTACTGTTTATTTAGTTCTGAAATACGAACAACAAATTGTGAAGTCAGGTGCCCAAAATGTGAGAATTTTTGGTTTTTAGTACTTTGTATTTTGAAGCCGATTGCAATGGAACAGTCAGTTTTAATTTTCAAGTATGGGTCAGAAGTACATTATGTAATTTAATTGCTAAGAACGTAATATTTTTTTTGTATTAATTCCTTTTTCGGACAAGAAACGAACGCGATCCTAAAAGGGAACCTCTTAATTCTCGTTTGTCACAATCCAGCCAATCAGCTCCCAATCACCTCCCCCTCGGGATGACATCCCTTCCTATAATACCGAATTGGTCGGCCGACTTTTTCTGGTATTAGGTTTGACGGCGTTTCTATCGGTTTTCTTAATTAAAAGATGCAATGGATTGACAGTCCTCTTCAAACTGTTTTGTATCTATGCGTATACGCAAGAATATTTAGCTATTCAATCAGGCGTTACTTTGCGGAATTCCATATTAATGAACCGAAGCAATAAGAACCAACCAACTGAAATCCTCAGAGCAACATAACCTATCGCCATGCCATATTATGTAATATACTAGCTTTTAATTGCCCGCGACTCCGCCCGCATGGTATTCGGTTATCGCGCGCTGTTCCCTCGGGAACTGTGCAATTTTCCGGGATAAAAAGTAGCCTATGTCATTCTCGGGTATATAAACTATCTCTATGCCAAAAATCACGTCGATCCGTCGCTCCGTTACGGCGTGAAAGACGGACGAACACACAAACCTACAAACACACTTTCGCATTTATATAACTATGGATTGTAGTATGTAAGTATGGATTACATTATCTTATTCCAAAATGGAATAATTTACATAATAAATAATACTGGCCGTTTTTGTTCCTTTAACAAAATAACATGATATTTACATCGATAATAACGATAGAGCTATATTTCCAAAAATTGAATTGAAATAATATGATATTTTGCAGGTGGTAGGACCTTGTGCAAGGTCCGCCCGGATTGCTACCACCATCTTGCTCGCTAATCCTGCCGTGAAGCAGCAGTGCTTGCATTGTTGTGTTTCGGCGTGGAGAGTAAGACAGCCGGTGAAATTACTGGCACGTGAGGTATCCCATCTTAGGCCTCTAGGTTGGCAACGCGTCTGCAATACCCCTGGTGTTGCAGACGTTTATGGCGCGGTGGTGATCTCTTACCATCAGGAGACCCACTTGCTTGTTTGCCATCCAGTCGAATAAAAAAAAAAAAAATGCTATTATGGCTTCCTACGGACATTTTAAGATACTCAAAAAACCATTAACACTTAGTGCTAGTGCTGCACTCTGACGGCAGAAAATTGCAGTGATATTCCTTATTTATAAGACGTACTATCGAACCAACGGAATCGTGACCCGCTGTGGAACCTTTTCATAGAAAAAGTCATAGTGACATGGCATTGCTTGACAAGGGAATTTATTATGACACTTACTGTGAGAGCGTTCTACGGTGGTTCAGGAAGCAAAAGGTTTGACCGTATATGCAATTTTCCATACTTATTTGTTAGTACGCACGGTCGGTGACGATCCGCGAAAGGCTGCTGGTAGAAGCTGGGTGGTCTTTGGGGGAGGCCTATGTCCCGCAGTGGACTGCTAGAGGCTGATGATGATGATGAAGTACGGTCGAGGACTTTAATTCATGAGCCACCGTGGAATAACCTTGTCTTATGAAGTCATTACTGTTTTCCTTGTTAATTAATACGATGTCACTATGACGTTTATTGTGAAATGGTTCCATGGTGGCACATAAATTAAAGTTCTTGACCGTACGTGCAACGCAATTTTTTCTTTTCGAAAGAAATAATTCTTACGGAAATTAAAAAAATTGGCAACGCATTAGTTCGTTTCGCTTCAGTCTTTTGATCGAAGGGATTTGTACCGATGGCCAGCAAAAATATTTAAAAAAAGGACACGTGCTTCAAAATGGTTATTAATTATTATTTGATTTTGATCTGACAAATCAAACGAAAACTAGCTTCGAATTGACGGCGACTTGGCGAATTAGCCGCAACGCACACTACTACCGAGCCATTGGCGTACGATACTGTCGCCGTCCACTCACATATTGACAAATATGAACCAAAATTATCATCTAGATTAAGCTATTAATCAAAAGCTTTCTTTAGGTAATTAAAGAATGCCGCAATTAAAGAACGAAATAAACGTCAAGAGATGTGATTTTAGTTTCAAATAATCTTTCAAGTGCACATGGTTGGAAAAATAAATTAGTATGGAAGTCGTGCCACCTTAAACGAGAAATTCTTGTATATATAAATATATTTCGGGGATCTCGAAAACGGCTTCAACGATTACGGTGAAATTTGGTATGTAGGGGTTTTCGGGGATGAAAAATCGATCTAACTCGGTCTTATCTCTGGGAAAGCGATTGTTACCGAGTTTTAGCCCGAACAAAGCTCGGTCGCCCAGGTACTGTTTTTATTATAGAAGTTAACCATTTTAAATAGTTTCGTTGTTTCGTTTAAAAACGTGTGCAAATTTTACTGTTAAGTTTCAATTGTTAAAATACTTAAATGAAGTATAGGAATAAAAAATATCCCTCAGCACTTTAGATGGGTGTAAATTCCAGAGTGATTTTCTGATGTTTTCTTTTACACGTATTTTAAGGTATTCTTGCCAAATAAACGGTTAGTTGACGGAAAGTAAAGCGATACAAGGACTCCGTTTTTGCCATTTCAACCACGGAATCCTAAAGGTTGGCAACCCTAACGAGGGCGCCAATAAATCGCCCTGTTTTATTCATACTGCCGGCTCCAGATCGAACGATTTTTCTAATCAAATTACCGCAAAACTGGGGAGCTTAGAAACAGCAGGGCTACTACGAAACTCGAAACTCGAAGTTCGTGTCGTGCGGTCCCTCTGATAGGTACTTATACTATTTAATACGAGAGCGAGAGGGACCGCACGACACGAACTTCGAGTTTCGTAGTAGCCCTGCGGTAGGGCATTGTAAATCGTCATCATCATTTCGGCCAATAAACGTTTTACAGCAGGGCATAGTGTTTGTGTGTTTGTCCGTGTTTCACGCCGTAACGGAGCGACGGATCGACGTGATTTTTGGCATAGAGATAGTTTATGGGCCCGAGAGTGACATAGGCTACTTTTTAGCCCGCAAACATGCACAGTTCCCGGGGGAACAGCGCGCGATAACCGAATACCACAAGGGCGGAGCCGCGGGCAAAAGCTAGTATTCTATAAGTTATCTCGTGTGATATCAGTTTCTAAACTTCTACAGATTTCTTATTCAACAGTTTAGTTCTAACGCCAAGGAAGCAATAAATAAAGCCAGGTTTCCAAAATACGAGAAAAATCACTCGAATAGCTTTACATTGCGGGGATATCGAACTAGTTACAATGTGATAGACTATTCAAAGCACGCAATGTACTTACTTGAATGAATTCACTCTTAGGTAACGTAAAACCCTGCTTACAGGTCTATGCATTAATGAGCGGTATATTTGTACACACCGCGACTTCCGATCGTGACATCGACATGTTTAATTCATACTGACTGTACATAAGACCGCTTTGAATTTACTAGATTGAATAAGTTAAGCCTGTCGCATAATAAATGGCAGATGTCTACGTTGGTTGGTCGAATACTTTTTGTCCTAAGTATTGTTTGATCGAATGATTGTTTCGTGTAGTTTAAATTATACTAAAACTATACGTTAGGGAAAATTAAAATATTTTAAAATACAAGTTACATTTGTAAAAGATTTTTCGAAATATTTTTAACTGGAAAAACATATTAAATTAAAGGATTATAGATCAAATAGTAGATTATACAATAAGAGCATAAAAAGAGCCATTTTACCCGAGACGTTCGTATAGCCAGCCAAGCCGGTAGGGCGAGGGTGGATATATGCGTTTAAGGGTAAATGGATTTAATGCTCGAGTTCAACACTCTACCACTTTGACTGCTAGGAAATTAAATAGCAACAGTGGAAAAAATATATAACTATATGAGGGGCACTATATGTTTTTTTTGGTGTTAGGCATTAGTTATCTTATGCCTTTAAACGAACAATTTCTTATCGAAAATACAAACTGAGACATGGATGCACAGAAAAACCAGAAAAAGAGACCAGCGCTGGGAATCAAACCCAGGTCCTCAGCAATCCGTGCTGCGTGCTTTAACCCCTACACCACCGCTGGACTCGCTAAACGTACAATACAATACAATACAAAGACTCTTTATTGTACACCAGACATAGTAAGCGATACAGAAAACAAATTATTAAAAACGTATACCCGTAAAAGTAACAAATTTGGAGTTAAAATAAAAAAAACAAAAAGACTCCAAAAAACAATCAGAACAATTTCTTGTATACATTTGTTACTGCGATATTGACTGATTTTATTTCTGTATTCTACGTTAGGTTGAATCGTTAATGTCGTGTGAATTTAGACGAAATGAGATAAATATCTGGTTGAAAGAAAAATGTGGTACAGCTATTTTCCGCGTATATTCTCGCTTGTGTTGCGCGATTATTCGGTATTTACATAATGACATTATGCATACAGCCGCACGGGCTTACATATAAGGAATATATGTGTGACGTACGAGTAGATATAGCTTCGGTTCGTACTGTGTACTCGTAGGAACAAGGAACAAGGAGAATCTAGTTGACCAATAATTATAACCTAACCAACAAAAAGCTGGAAAACCCCCGACTTTGTCACTTTAAAGTTCAATATCTCAAAAACGGCTGAACCGATTTTAATAAAACATGTCTAAGAACCATCGCTATAAAACCTGATTTCAAATAAAAAAAACCGCATTCAAATCGGTTCACCCGTTTAAGAGCTACGGTGCAACAGACAGACACACATAGTGGTTAAACTTATAATACCCCTCTTTTTGCGTCGGGGGTTAAAAATAATGGCGTCAACATCATCATATGAGCCATGGACTGAGCTTCTTCATTCGAGAACTTTTAGGCCTCAACGGCTATCTTCTCCGTGCTATACTGTAATTTTCAATATTTTACGATTTTAAGCGGCAATTACACTGCGTCGTTTATCTAATGCGGTCGCCGAATTAGTTTCAAACTCACCGTCGCCTTTACATTAGTCTGTCCGTCTACTGCGGCGGCCATATTAAGGCGGTGGCAGCTGTCGCTCGCCGAATGCGGCCGACTACCGTGTTCTTTTCATTTTTACGTTCGCCGCATGCAGCATACGGCGAACGACTCAGTGTAATTGCCGCTTTAAATGATATTGTACCGGAGAACTCACGTCTTAAATCGAGTATAGCTCGACATGTTTCGGACTTTACGATTTTAGTAAAAATTGCATTATTACTTACATTTTGCTTGCTGAAAGTAAATCCTACTTTTACAAAGTTTTATTTAAGTAACACTTTTAATACTAGTATGTAGGTAAATATGTAAGTATAGCGGCAATTACACTGCGTCGTTCACCTAATGCGGTCGCCGAATTTGTTTCAAACTACATCGGCGAACGAACGTCGTCCGTACATTACGTGAAGCCGGGGTTATATTAGAGCCACGCCGCGTGTCGCAACGCTGCCTGACTCAACGGGCTGTGATTATCGTGCTGATTAATTTGTATGAATGCGCGTTGCCACGTGGTGATTATACTAGCGCGGAGCGAGCCAACGAGTCACTTCCCCTACCACCTAGCCCACGCCGATCGAAATCGAGCGGTCTGCGTGGCGTCAGCTCGCTCGGCGACACGCGGGGCTGTGCTAATGTAACCACGTTCATACAAAATGTGTGTAGCCGATTGCAATCCCACGCGTTGCGACACGCGGCGTGGCTCTAATATAACCCCGGCTTAAGTCTGTCCGTCTATTGCGGCGGCCATATTAAGGCGGTGGCAGCTGTCGCTCGCCGAATGCGGCCGACTACCGTGCTCTTTACACTTTTGCGGTCGCCGCATGCAGCATGCGGCGGACGACTCAGTGTAATTACTGCTTATGTTGTAAAGAAAATTATTCAACTTCACTTTTTATAGCATCTACTTGAAACTTGGTACGGATATGATAAAGGTAACCTAGCTAGCGTAACAAGCTGGCATATAAACTGCTTTTTTTTATAAATAAATATAAAAAGAGGCAGGCCATGGCGGAGATGGCGGAATGACCTAGACCAAGGTTATTCAAACTTATGGCTCCACGTACCCCTGTTAAAGTTTCTAGACGATAGCGAACCCCTATAAAGAAAGTAATAAAATTGACTGTTGGATAAACTAAAAATAAAAAATACAAAAAGACTCTAAAAACCAATCTTAATCATCTTGCTAGTCTTGCAGCCTGGTGGTTTTTGGTGTCACGTAAACCTTGTCGCGAACCCCCTACCGTCGAATAGCAACCCCTAGGGGTTCGCGTACCCCACTTTGAGAAACCCTGACCTAGACTAGCGACTGGCCCGACGTAAGTGCAGACAGTGGGACATTACCACAGTCTAGTATTTTTTTTCTTTATCATTTATCTGTTGTTGCAAACCCTCTGTTTTTCTCTTCTATTAGTGTAATCTTTCGCCCAAGCATTGTGGGCAGTTACAAAAGTTAAGGGGCATTATTCTAGTACGCGACTAGTTTGTAGGGTTCCGGTGCCAAAATGGCAAAAACGGAACCCTTATAGTTTCGCCAAGTCCGTCTGTCTGTCGGTCTGTCCGTCCGTCCGTATGTCACAGGCATTTTACTCGAAAACTACAAGGTGTATATCAATTAAATTTGGAGTAAAGATGTCTTGTCAAAGCCGCTATTTAGTTTTGAAGTTAAATTACAGAAATAAATATTTATAGGGGGGGGGGCACTCCATACACGTAACAGAAATTGAAAAAAAAAAAAACTCGCATCAACGTGTGGCACATAGTTCGACAGCTCTTTTGAAAAGATAGTAAGGTTTTTCAAAAACTTTTTTGATTAAGTGAAGATTTCCGGAAATAATCGCTCCCAAAGTAGCAAAAATTGTATCCCCCCTATCTTGTAAACCGTTTGTCCAAAAAATATGCAAAAAATATGGAAAGGTAACGCTTAATAAATACTTTCAATAAAAATTGGTTTCAACATGAAAAACTGCGGTTCTCAACAAAAGGATGTAAATGCCGTGAAGATACGCTCTTTTTCTGGTAATAGATTTTAAGACTGTAGTAAGTGTTTTAATTGTGTTATAAGTGTTATAACGCACATAATACTTATTACTTGTTTTTTTTTTCGTAATGGCTACGGAACCCTATCTTGGGCGTGTCCGAAACGCTCTTGGCCGGTTTTTTTTTCATATTATCTTTGTTTGGATTATTTTTTGTTTTATAGGGTTTCACATAGGGAAGGCGGTGTGTTATAGTTAGTGTTTAGTTTTGTAACTAAGGGACCCCATACATTCCTGTATTATTATTATTTTGTAATTTTTTCTTTAATCGTATATTGTAGTTTTTAAGTATTTTATTTGTAATTATTTTATATTGAAAAAAAAAAATGATTTCTGACAAGTTTCTTGCGACGCATTCTTCTTGGCAATGATAGTCTTTCCGAAAGCGCTGGTAGTTTAAAAAATGACGTGTTGAAGTGCCCATTGCAGCCTATTTACAGAATAAATGATTTGAATTTGAATTTGAATATAAATAGGTAAGTAGTCTAGTGTTTTGCATAATTAAAATTTTGCAGGTTGTAAAAAAATATACAAACAACTGAGAACCTAATTTTTGAGTTGATTAAATGTCTAGCCGTGATTTTACGTCAGACGTTTATATCCACCCGAGCCACGGGCGAGGGTTGATAGTTAAGTCAAGGGTAAAAAGGGTTTATGGACAAGTTATTCACTCTGTTATTTCACTTCGATTGCAAGAAAATTAACAAAAAAAGCTAAAACAAAAGGTCCCTACAATTTCTTTAGTAGGTACTACCTATTTTTGTTAATTTATCAATTAAACATACTTTATTTTTCAAACTTTTGGCAATTGATTGCTTTGGTAGATGAGGATTTTACTTTATGCACTAGACTCTAGAGCATAAAAAGCCATTTAATGTCGCCCACATCTATCAATAATATAGGTACAAGAGAATGAGAAATGAAAAACTTTTGTACTTAATATTTGAAACTTGCGATGAGCAATGAAATGAAAGAAAGCTCGTAACAATATAGTATTTCATTAGATCTCAAAGAGCGTGGACATCACGGACCCTTCCGGGAGTTGCCAAACAACATTAATGCGTTCCCGGACATCCCTGACCCGAAGTATAGCTAGGGTTAACTCTTATGTCGAAGCCACAACTTACATAGCTCAAATGGGAGCCAACTTTTTGATTTTGAACATGAAACTACCGTGAGACTTACTCATATTAAATTATATTGTAACGGATAACTCACGTCTTAAACCGAGTTTAGCTCGACATGTTTCGGGCTAATCCGTTGGTGCGCGTGCTGCAGCAGCCGCTGAGTCGCGTTGCTCCGAAGACGAAGGGCTACGGATTAGCCCGAAACATGTCGAGCTAAACTCGATTTAAGACGTGAGTTATCCGGGTCATTATATTTAATATAAGTGCATAAAAGCTGTTTTTTTCATTTGTACCAATGAATTTTAACCCCGGACGGAAAAAGAGGAGTTTATAAGTTTGACCGCTGTGTGTCAGTCCGTGGCACCGTAGCTCTTAAACGGGTGGACCGATTATAATGCGGTTTTTTTAATTTGAAATTTTAGCTATGTTAGGGTTATGTTAGGGTTTTTAGCTATGGTTCTTAGACATAATTCATCAAAATCGGTTTAGCCATTTTTGAGATATTGAACTTTGAAGTGAAGTGAAGTCGGGGTTTCCAACTTATTGTTGGTTAGGTTAGTGAAATTTGGTAGTAATGTTTATTATTGTATTTTGCTAACAAATTGATAAATCGCCTGTTTTCTTTGAATTTCTCTTATTTTTGAGAAGTCGCTTTGAATAAACCCCAGACTTCGTACATTTTATTAAGAGCAGGAATCTACTAATACTGGAAATTTTTAGATAGGTTCGTTTAAAGCGCGCTGTATTTTGACATAGCTTAAACTTTGCACGGAATCCTCAGTGCGCGTGTTGACTTGCACGTGGCCGGTTCAATTTGGTTTAAATATTATTTATTAATAATTAAAGTTGATAAAATGTTTTGAGTGCCAACCTTAATCATGATGGACATAAACAATCAATCGACCTTGGACCTTAATTCTACCGAATAAAACTCAAACTTTCAAGGCCCCCAAAATATGAATAAATTTCTCAAGTATTCGGTGATTAAAGAACAAAGCAAATTGGACTGTGCGCTCAAGTCTCAAAGTTTAAATTCGATGAGCACGGAATTCGGGAACTTTGATAAGCAAATGATATTACACTTTACGAATGTTGCGTCAAGGTCGAAGATTGTTTAAGTTTAGGGCGTGAAACAAAAGACTGTACCCAGGATTATTCTGTTAAGCGGGTGCTGACGGTTTAGTTGAAATAGAACCGGAGGCCGTATTGCCTAACGTTTCTGGTAGAAATACGCACCCGCCAGACTAACGCACGTCTCCCGGTGGCATGGATTGTCAGTAAACGGAGCACTGCTTGGAACCGGCGTCAGCGGCGTCTTTAGCCCATGTAGCGCCCGTGTGCAGTTATTACTTTGGCGCCATGACGAAGCGCGCGGTCAAAATGGAATAGGTACAAAGTGCCGCGGCCGGCGCCCCTAACACCGCTGCGCCCGTGTGCAACGCACACCTTGCAGGTAAAGACGCCTCTGACCGGCGTTATTATTGCCTATAAAATGAACAAGGAATAACGTTATATCGATATCAAATATTATTTACAGTTTGGACTTTGATTTTGCGTTCAATTGTGTATTTACAGTGAATATAGTCAACCTTTTGGTCACGTTAATGTTTGGTGATTTCGTAGTAGTTGAAAATAAGTTTAAGTTTGTGGTTATAACTTATAACAAATATACACGTACCTATATGATATGTGGCCTCAAACAGTCTGATACGAAATTCCTTGCCCTTAATATTTCGCTGCATTATACCGATTTTCTGCAGAATTTATGAGGAAACTCGTAAGTGATTTATCAGTGTTCAACAAAGCGAAACATGAGCGCTGTAAATAAATGTTCTATTTAAGTAAAAGATTCAACATAGGTACATACAGTAATATCGGAAAGTACAACGAAAAAATAAAGTATTCATTATTGCTAATAATAAGTTAAAGTTTGTTTTTTTTATACAACATTTTTTGTTGTGTTGTACTTCAACTGTCATTCAAACTACATTTACATATTATGAACTATACCAAGTTTCAAGTCGATGCCATTAACCGTTGAGGAGTGCCGTCCTGCGGAGGCGATTTTGGCGGTATCACCAGAATTTCACGACCAGATTATTGTATTCGCATTGAACTTACATAATTAAAAAGCTTAATCATGTATTAAAAAATGCTCGATAAATGTTTTGCCAATTTTAAAACCGCAACTGAAGGACCACAAAAAACTTAAATATGTTTTAGACCTGCCGAAAACGCCAATGTTCAATGAACTACCAAGTTGTCTGAGTGTTTCCTTCAAAACCACTTCGGCAAACCACAAATTGCTGCCTCTCAGAGCCGTCTATTTTTGAGACGGAAGAGTCGGAAGCACGATTATAAAACAAGTCATTAGCTGGTTTTGTGAGAAAAAAGCTATTAACGCGCCCTTTCAAAGAGGCTTAAAGACAGCTACGTGAAAAGTCGCTATATTTAGAAGCCTAGGCCGCGTCTGACTACTGGAATTGGCTAAAAATGTTACTTGAAATTCTCGAAGTTGGGCCAGCCAGATATTAGCAGAAAATTTGGGAACACCCTTATTTAGGCTACAATAGAAAGATCTTTCACCAGTCGGATGTTCATCATTGGCCTATCTTAGTCCACTGCTGGACATAGGCCTCTCCAGTTGCACACCACTGAGCACGATCCTCGACCAGTCTCATCCAGTTCTTTCCAGCTACCCTGCGAAGATCATCGCTCCACCTAGTCTGAGGGCGTCCCACGCCACGCTTGCCGATTCGCGGTCTCCACTCAAGAACTTTACCCTAGCGGTTAACGGTTCTTCGGCTGATATGGCCGGCCCACTGCCACTTCAGTTTACTTATCCAGTGAGCTATGCCGTACGTTAGGCGAATGTTTTATGCCTATCTATTCGATGAAAAAAGAAACAAATAATAAATGTCAGAGGGGAAGTCGAAACGTAACTTGAGTTAAAATTATGTTATTTTCTTGAAAAGTACCTACACTAAATTCTTGTTCAAGAAAATGTTAGCTGGATTATAAAGCTTGGTTTAAATTTATATTTTTGTAAGCTCATTTTAAGAGAGTTATATTGTGTTTTCTTTTACGAGTGCATAAAGACTCTAAAGCATGGAGTAAAAACCACTCTATTTGTAAAGCAGTAATATGTGTCTTTGTTTAATTTATATACCGATAGATGTCGCTGAACGGAAAATTATACCACCCTGAATCGCGCTGGCAAGATTTTTCCTGATTAGTATATATAGGGTGTCAAAATGAAACACATTGCCATTCGCCGAGCAACCCTTTGTTTGATTGACATCAAGGACAGCGGTTGAACACTATTTGTGAATTTTCCTAAATAAATTGTAATAAAGCATAGGAATTTAGAATACGATATTTCTCTTTTATTGTACACTAGCTTTTGCCCGCGGCTTCGCCCGCGTGGAATTCCCTCGGGAACTGTGCATTTCTCCGGGACAAAAAGTAGCCTAATGTCTGGCCCATAATTATATGCCAAAAATTACGACGATCCGTCGCTCCGTTTCAACGTGAAAGACGGACACACAAACACAGACTTTCGCATTTATAATATTAGTATGGATTACAGTTTCGCAAACATACAAATCATGATATACCTCCTAGTATTATCGCTTAAAAGTGATAGCTGCCAGACAATCATTATTCATTATTCTTATTATCATCTCCATACCGAATTTATAAAACTCACGTGTTACGATTTCTCAATTCACATCAAGTGAAGCAGGTGGTAGGACCTTGTGCAAGGTCCGCCCGGATTGCTACCACCATCTTGCTCGCTAATCCTGCCGTGAAGCAGCAGTGCTTGCACTGTTGTGTTTCGGCGTGGAGAGTAAGTCGGTGAAATTACTGGCACTTGAGGTATCCCATCTTAGGCCTCTAGGTTGGCAACGCATCTTCAATCCCGCTGTTGTTGCAGGTGTCTATGGGCGGTCGTAATCTCTTACCATCAGGAGACCCACTTGCTCGTTTGCCATCCAGTCAAATAAAAAAAAGTGTCGGTAAAAAATTATAGTTCACTTTTTATTCAAGGCCACATCCTGAAAAACTCGGGGCAAGTTTAGGGATTTTACTGCACACTAAATCGTGCCCTGAGTACCTTATTCCGCTTTTAGTCGAGTGAATCGTTCATCTGTGCTGCCTCCCAATCTCATAAACAGTTGCTTATATTATAAAACACGTGTAGGACTATAACACACATGGCCGATAGGATGCAAGTCAGTTTGTTTGCGAATTCTTAGATATGTTTGATAAAAATCGTTTCAGTCGTTTTTGAGATGAAATTTGAAATGACAATAGTGGGGTTTTTAACTTTTATGAAAATAAAAAAAACTTAAAAAAAAGGAGTAGATTCATCTCATTCATCATTAGCCGGAAGACGTCCACTGCTGAACAAACGCCTCCCCTTAGAACGCCACAGTGAACGACAACTCGCCACTTGCATCCACCGGTTTCCCGCAACTCTCACGACTTCCGTCCACCTGGTCGTCAACGCTTCGTCTTCCAGTTTGTGGTCGCCACTCGAGGATTTTTCTTTTTTGTTTATGTTTTATGTTAGTAAATAGCATTCTACGCTAAAAGGGATTTTCTACGGAGTAAAACCATAGGTAAGGACTAGTTAATAAACTGCTATGAAAACATGCTAGTAATGTTTTGAAGAAGAACCAATTGTAATGCGTGCGACTGTATCCGTATTACATCCGCATTAAGTCGCTTTTAGCGTAACTGCGTATGTTTTCTTCCTGGTTTTTTGTTGTCAAAATCTAAAAGGACGTAAGTGCATATATCTTCTGGGGCACTTAAGTAGTTTCAGAGCTAAGTTGTGGAGCAACAGATAAACCCGTGTTTACGACGTCTCTTAAATATTTCGTTAACTGGAACATTTCGTTTGGAAATGGCAAAACGAATGTTTTAGGGGGCCATAAAATTATGGACGTAAAATGTTTGCTCGTTTTTTGGAACCAACTTCAAAAAAGGTGCTTTTCTCTAATTAGGAAATGTAGAAATGCTTTTTTATTGATGATGATGATGATGTGATCCTGTTATCTAGGGACTAGTTACTAGGGACATAGGGCTCGTAGAAGAGTTTTCCATTTGGCTCGATCTTGCGCGGCTTCTCCAGCTCTTCCCAGCCGAGACCAATTGAGCCAGCCTCCTTCTTAACTGATCACCTCCACGTGGTCCATGACGACCTGGTTAAATGGATTAAATGGCTTTGTTTAATGTGATATTTTCACGGTTACGAGATGTACTGGAATGAAATGGAAACATTGATATGATTTTTGGGAATTCCTCAGGGGAATGTTCTGAAATCCCGAAATTTCAATTCAACTGCCAGTTTTTATAGTTACTTCTACCAAAGCTGCGGGCTAAAGCTAGTCCATATAACACTTCAACCGACGCCGATGATCATAAAAAACAACGATATCCGATTTTCGATTTCTACATGGTATTCCTTTGTTCCTACTTGCTTACCCAAGCAAAGTAGCGAAATGTCGTAACACTTCCTCGTATCACTCATGACAGGAGATGGTCACGTGCGATTTGCCTTCTGCCTAAAATACTGTTCTAAGATTACCCCAAAATATTTCGGAATTTACTTCACACACATGGTGTTAAAAAGCCCTGTACGATTTAACCCACATTTAAAACTACTGACTACTGATACGATACAAGTGGAATAATATTAATTATCATTGACAGTTAATTATGTACCTTACGGCACTATACAGGATGTTTGGAATAAAACTCGGCGCATCAATCATCTATATTACTTTGACACAAACCCTGTCACGGACGTCAACAAACTGTAGTGAAAGGTTCACAAATCCGCGCTGTGAACAAATTCTGTGCGCCATTTTGATGTAAGAAACAGGCAGTCTATACATAGATGTCGATGTTAATTACTTTAATTAATACGCAATGTAAAGCTTTAATTTATACAAAAAACATTGTTAGCAAATAAAATAACCTGATCATAAAAAAATCATTTTGAGTACAAGCTTTTCTTGCTGACTGTATTTTTTGTTGACTGTACTTGCATTGTCACCCAAACTACATTTGCATACCAAATTTCAAGTCGATGCTATTAACCGTTGAAGAGTTCCGTCCTACAGAGACGATCCTAGCTAGACTACCAGGATGTCACTACTAGATTATTGTATCGTCACGCGATTTACATAAGTATTGTTGCCCGGATTGCTACCACCATCTTGCTCGCTAATCCTGCCGTGAAATAGCAGTGCTTGCACTGTTGTGCTTCGGCGTGGAGAGTAAGACAGCCGGTAAAATTACTGGAACTTGAGGTATCCCATCTTAGGCCTCTAGGTTGGCAACGCATCTGCAATCCCCCTGCTGTTGCAGGTGTCTATGGGCGGTGTTAATCTCTTAACATCAGGAGACCCACTTGCTCGTTTTCCATCCAGCCGAATAAAAGAAATAATTCAATTCCAAATTTCATGTCAATTTGACTACTGGAAGTGGGTCAAATTTAACTTGCAAGATTTGATTACAGACAGACAGATAGACAATGGGACAGGGGAAACTAAATAAAAGCTTGTAAAAATATCAAATGCCATTATCTCAAGTTAAGATAAGTTAGAGACAACTCTTTTTCCGGGCTTGGTGGTTATCGTAGACGTTCTACGCTCTCGTAGAGCCTCGACGTTTGTCATGTTGTCATAAAGCGTGCTGAGGCACCAACAGACTTCAGACTGGTAGAAAAATACTTTCATGGTTTTTTGTAGTCGGTTAAACTTTTTGTTATAACATTTTTTACTTCAAATAATTATAATATAATTTCATCTAAACTTATAACACCACTCTTGCGTCCAGAGTTAAAAATGTAGGTACAGTCACCAGCACCAATATCTAACACAACAAGCGTGCGTAAATATCTGATACGACTCTATTTCTAGGGCCGGAAAGACGAGTCAGATATTTTTTCACGCTCCGCTATGGCAGATATTAATGCTGGTGACTGTACCAAGACTAAAGTCAACTCTCGTTAGAGTGGTTTAAGTAGCGTTATCTTCCCCGCACGACTGGCGCCCCGGCAGCTCCACAATCAACCCACTAATTACCCTAATTATCGTTAGCCAACGCTGATTCGTTAACGAGCGAACTATCATCGCTTAAGGTACGTTCGCTGAGCAAGAAGAACATACAGTGACTTTTCAAAAGCATTTAACAGCTAATTAGGTAACTAAAACTCGTTAGATATGTATGTATGTATGTAAGCTACTTATTGTACATAAAACATTTAAAATAAAAATACAAGTACTTACAACGATAATATCTGCCATAGTGTAGCGTGCAAAAATATCTGACACGTCTTACCGGCCCTATAAATAGAGTCGTATCAGATATTTATGCACGCTTTGTTGTGTCAGATATTGGTGCTGGTGACTGTACAAATACCATAAGAATAAAAAAGTAAATGAGGATCAAAAGGTCATAAACTTTTTGCTGCATTTTAAATGCTGAACAATTAGGTTCAACGACGACTGAGGCTAGCAGGAGTGTTAGGTCCAATTCAAGCAAGTGAAGCGAGCTCTTCTCTCCGGCTAGTCTTTCGGTGTTTAGGCTTTCGGTCAAAAGTATTCTCGGGAACAGATAAAAATATACCGGGTGTGGCCTGTAACATGAGCAAAGAATTAAAACATAGATCATACTCGTCAAAATTAACAACATTAGTTCAGCAACTTTTAAAAGTAATTGGTTTTTTAATTATTATTACACTTTAAAGTTTATTCGCAGAAGCAATGTAAAGCAAAATGATTGATGTTTGTAGCGTGAGAGGCGACGTCAGTTGTGTTCTAGGATGGCGTACATTGATTGCAGTATTTAATTTGTATGAAAAAAGGAAAATCTAAAGACTCCATTTATTTTTAAAAATTGCGGAACTAACGTTATGTAGTTTGACAAGTACGATCTATGTTTTAATTATTTGCTCGTATTACAGGCCACACCCGGTATACATAAATACTATCTTGTATAAGAGAAGACGTTGTAAAGAGTTTACGCGTCCGTGACCAAACAAACTTAGTTTTAAAATAAACCTCTTAACACGAAGACAGTCCGGCAAACGTCCGTACTTCAAACACTGTATGCGTACTCGGCGCCTTATGGAGCCAGTGGGTTTTGACGGGTTGCTTCGAATGCCAAAACTTTCCACATCGTATGCATACTTGGCTCCTTAGGAAGCCAGCGGGTTGTAGCGCCGTGGACGAGATAATATTGCTGGGTGCTTATCTCAAGGAGATTCAAGAGTCTCGAATCATGAATGGGTTTGTACTTGAATTTGAAAGGAATATTGATTACGCAGCATCGATACGAGCTCTTGTGGTTTGCGAAATATCGTTTAATTGGTGTTTTATTGGGATATTGGATACTCTTGTGGATGATTATTTTATGGTACATACCGTAAACTGCTTCAACTTTGCCCTCTGGCCCCAACATTGCCTGAGTTGATTTAGAGTTGATAACTTAGCACTCTTATAGGTTTTAAACTTTTATCTACACGGTAATTATTATTACGGGGGGATAAAAGTTTTAAAACCCAAAGGGTGCTAAGTTATCGACTAAATTGAATCGGGCAATGTTGGGGCCAGAGGGCAAAATTGAAGCAGTTTACGGTACAGTAATGGCGGGAGACACAAAATTTAAGAAAGACCTCTATCGTTGATTTCTGTCATTCAGTGGTTATCTACATTTGCCTTGGAAACCTACAAACCAGAAAAAGAGGCCAGCGCTGGGAATCGAACCCAGGTCCTCAGCATTCCGTGCTGCGTCCTGTACCCCCTGCACCACCACTGGACAAGAGTACAGACACAAATTTCTCCTATGCACCACATATCTCAGCTTCCTTTTTTCTTATTTAGCCACTTAAGTAGCGACACTTAGCGACATCTATGTTTTAGCTCTCATCGAGAAACGTCAACACTCCTTCGGAACTAACCGCCCACCCGGACAAGAGATGTCGTTATTAAGTCTCTTTTTCTGGTTTTTCTGTACATCCATGATATATACCTTCATCGTATCACCTCTTTAACTCTATACCTCGTTACTCGGGTTACCGCTGTGACTTGTTATTCTGTCATTCAATAAATTCATGATTTGATATGAGTTACGAATTTATCAATCCACGTTTCAGTTTGTATTTTCGATATGTATTTCGCGGGATGACCGTAAAAGTAACAAATTTGGAGTTGAAATAAAAAATACAAAAATAATCCAAAAACCAATTTTTAATGCAAACTTGTCTTCGGTTAATTCCTTTTTTTGGTAAATACATATTTTTTAAGTAATTGGCAGACCTAAGCGGCGATGGCGGGATGAACTGGACTACTTCTTGATGGACTGGCCCTTGTATGCAGGGGACGGAGAGCAGTGGAAGTATCGGGGCCTTTGCTCAGCAGTGGGACAGAATAGTCTAATAGTATAATTGAACTAAAATAATTTATTTGCTCACCCGCGACCTTATGATAGCTAAGTTTATGCAAGATATGCGTGTTCATGCAGTTCCTCCACCTCCACACTGTAAGAACACTCACGAATCACACAAAACCAACTATCACCACCATCACACTACACTGACGCGTTTCGAACTCAACCAGAGCTCATCTTCAGAGCAACACAACCGTACACCAATCTACCAGATGTTAGACTCAACGAGTAGTAGTAAGTAACGCCTGATTCAATAAATTAATAATATAATTGTGCTGAAAAATATTTAGAGTCAATTTTCTTTTCGTTTTTTAAATTAATTAAGAGCGAATTACTGGCACTTGAGGATTCCATCTTAGGCCTCTAGGTTGGCAACGCATCTGCAATACCCTGGTGTTGCAGTTGTCTATGGGTGGTGGTGATCTCTTACCATCAGGAGACCCACTTGCTCGTTTGCCATCCAGTCGAATAAAAAAAAAAAAAAAAAGCGAAAGGTGTCACTAGAATTATTCGGAATATTTCAACCGTAAGTAAACCATTTAAAACCGTTAGGATCTAAGCACGCTGCCGAAATTATGCAAAAAATTATGAAATTATGCACTATGCTGAGCTGAGACCGTTTCGCGATTTCGCAAATACTGTCATTAATATTTACTTTATACTTGTTTTATTTTGTGTACTTATGTAATTTGCGAAATGCGAATAAACGTTTTCTATTTCTATTTATTTTTTTATTTCTAAATTACGAAACCGAATTTCGTATTACAGATATACATGTGGGATCGTGCGAAGGAAACAAACTTTTCAAAATTAAATAAGAAAAAGTTTATTAAAAATTGAAACTAGTGAATACGAAAAAGAAACAATGAAAACAGAAAAGACAACTTGCGCATAGGCTCACCCGATCGTAACTCACACTCTTTTACTCATTCGCTCGTCTCATTCACTCCACATTAGTCTTCAGTCATTCGGTCGCTCGTTTACATCAAATCATTCTAACATTAATCCACCCTCATTCCCACATTCGGCCATCCTACACACATGACTGTCCCCAGGCATCCTCTAAACAAAACATCTTACACATCTAAACATCTTAACCTAGGTACACCTTAATCCTAGAACATGTGTGCTATAAGCCATCATTACAATAACACATCTTATGCTATAAAAATAGTTTACCAATCTTAGTCAGTTCAGTAGGTACAACTAAACATCTCAGGAAAAAACAGTTTTAAATTTTACACCATACCAATAACATAGGTGCAAAGAAAAACCATAACAATGGTCTGTAACCATCTTAAACTTTACACCACACCAGTAGCTATACACTTTTTTTATGCACCCTCTGATAGTCTGCGCCTTTAACACGAAGTAACTATGGAGGTAATTCTCGTGGTGCTTCATCGCTGGCACCACTCCAAAGCACTCGTCATCTATTAGACTGTCCGTCTCTACGTATCCCGGTGACACAACACGGGTCGCACCGAGCCCCGTTAACAACAGTTCGCACTTTTCGTAGCCCGGCACGCCTAACAACTTATTACAGTTCTCCGACACCAAATTTACGTCACTGCCGAAGTCCACAAACGCGTTAGAACATCGATCAAACAATAAAATCGTCTTCGTCGGCTTCCGATCGATGTTTTGATTATTCGTCTTACGATCACAGCTGCTTGAGCTACTGTCACAACTGTCAACGTCATTGGTGTGACATTTGACGTCTGTCGCTGTCATTGCCGCCATCTTCGCCGCCATGTCCATGTCGTTCCCGGTCACCTCGTTCCGAAGACATTCTTCGTTCCGTTTGTTCGAGTGAGTGTGACCGATAGTTTGTTGCACGAACAAACTCGTCGCTCTTTCTTCACAGCTGTAGCTCGAGTAAACTGTTTTCAGCCGGGTTTTCGTCATGTCATTTTGTTTTAAATGCGTAGGTAGCTTCTTACTCTTGATAAGTTCGTATATTCTCATCTTTGCTTTCAAGTCATCGTAGGTTGTCACGCCGTATAAAATCATCTTATTCGTCTCCACGTCTTCTATCCCGTCGACAATATATTGAATTGCCACATCGTCTGGCATTTTGCCTCGGTTGCCCAACTCGCGCATCGTGAAAAGGTAGTCGAGGCAACTTTCATCTACCTTCTTTTTACGCGCCGCCATTAGCTCGTGTATCGCCTTTATGTCGATCGTGTCAGGGAATTCTTCGCCTAGCGCGTACTTTAACTCGTCCCACGACTTAAACGGTCGCTCCGCTTGAAGCCAAAGTGCTGCGGTACCCGTCAAGCTGCGCCTAGCAACAATCAGCCGTTGCAATGGCGTCCATCCAAATATCTCCGCGTTCTCGTCGATGTCGTCGATAAATTTAGTGACGCTGTAAGTCTGATCTTGCGCGCTAAATTTACTGACTAGGTCGTCAATGTACTGCAGGCTAACACTAACGTCGTACGTCGTCATCGCGTCCGTTGCCCTTGCAGTCGTCGTCGTCATATTCGTCGTCGTCCGGAGTTTGAGTCTCGGTGCCTCATCCACACCTCCACTCGGAGCCTCGCTAGCTGCCTCGTCATACATCGTATCCGCTTGCATCTGTCCGATGTGCCGTTTCTCGCCGCTCAGAAGCCACCGTCTTACTCCCGAAGCCAGCAGAAACTCGTCTTCGTCGTTATTTCGGCCGCCCGTCGTAAATAGCAACCGCCACAACACGAAATGTAACCGCCTCGTTACACCACGTAGCACACCAGTCCGTCGTCGTATCCACGATTTAATTTTTTCCTTCTGATCCCGGACGAGCCCCCAAAAATGTGGGATCGTGCGAAGGAAACAAACTTTTCAAAATTAAATAAGAAAAAGTTTATTAAAAATTGAAACTAGTGAATACGAAAAAGAAACAATGAAAACAGAAAAGACAACTTGCGCATAGGCTCACCCGATCGTAACTCACACTCTTTTACTCATTCGCTCGTCTCATTCACTCCACATTAGTCTTCAGTCATTCGGTCGCTCGTTTACATCAAATCATTCTAACAGTAATCCACCCTCATTCCCACATACATCTGCCGTCATCATGCCGAATTTCTTTAGTTGATATGCCGAATGGGTGATTCTAATAAAAGTGGCATTATAATCTGCCAATGAGTTTTTGAATACAAAGTACATTAAATATACGTTTTTGAGAAAAAATAAAAATTGACATATGTAAACATAGACCTTTTACACCGAGGCCAGGCCATTTTATTTATTTAACCTTATTACTTTAAAAAATAAATAAATGTAAGTACCGATTTTCACTGTAGTCTGTCTTGTCCAAAAGGGACATGCTCCCGGTTTTAGGCCTGTGAATTATTTGTGTACTATTTCACAAATTATATTTTATAATATATTGCAAAAACAATAATACGATATTCATTTAATAATAGTACGGTCCTAAATAAATCATTTTTATACATCAATATTCGGACTCAAAGTTTGTCCAGCGATTTTTTCACTGTAGTCTGTGTGTTCGCGTTGTTGGGTCTCATTCACACACGGAGAATGATAGACACACCTTAATCATCGGTAAACATTCAGCCAATATCTGGCTCACCGCCGTGCGGAACGGTTAGAGACCTTCTGTCATAGTTTTGTGGCGATTAGTGATCGAAGGCGGCAAACTGGAGTTTGTAACGGGTATGTTAACTTTACATTGTCTCGATTATTTTATGTTATTTATATGGGACGTTATTAGATAATCATTTTAATGTGATATTATGACGTATTTACTTACGTTACTAAGAGTGGCACATTCATATTTTTGACGGTTTTAGAGTAAATGTCTTTTGAATCCACTTTTCACTTTAATCTGTGTCACTTTAATCTGTAACTGAAGCACAGACTAAAGTGACTCATGGCAGAAAAAAGTGAACTATAAATTATTTTATTTAAAAATTGCATATAATTTCTAAGAATAACTTTATGGACTTTTTTTTAAGTAGTACTAACATTGTTCTACCAAAGTAAATGTAGAGAATTGCTTTTTATTAAACTAAACACTCTTATAATTTCACTTTGTGTGTCTGTTTATCTATCCGCGCTAGATCCATTAGTACTATATCTGTAATTTTGCGTAAATATAGCTTTTGCAATTTTTTTTTGAAGTGTGACCCCCTCCCCCCTCTAAAAGTCGTTTAGGGGCATACATGTCCAAATGTCAGAAAGTCCAGGTGTCACATTGTCCGTGGTCAAAAAGTCCGAAGGATGAAACGTCCTAGTGTCTAAAAGTCCTAGCGTCAAAAAGTCCATGGTCAAAAAGTACGAAGGATTAAACGTCCTAGTTCTGAAGGCCTGAATCCCATAATGTCTCATTGTATAAAGATATGACTAACACAACTAAATGATAAATATAACTGAAATAGATTAGAGAGCTAGATTGCTCATCTGCATTATTTCCAGTCTGTTATCTAACACCCTGAGACCCATTCTCAGTAAGATCCAGATGCATCTATGATGCTTCGTACATGTCATGTCGAGTCGACAAGAATTGACCAGCTGATCCAGTCATGCAGATGGACTGGGGCCTCATTCTACATTGTCTCTTTCCATATTGTTATCGTATTGTCTACGTGGTGGCAGCTCTTATTGACTTGACAGTAAAGGCGATCGAGTCGAAAACAATTCGATTGCAATAGGTGTAAACAAAACCAAATTAGAAAGAGTGAGACCCCTGGTCTCTCGTACATATGGACTATCCGACATTAGGGCATTATAACCTTTGAACTTTTTGACAATGGACAATGTGACACCTGGACTCTCAGACATATGGACTATCCGACATTAAGGCATTATAACCTTCGAACTTTTTGACAATGGACAATGTGACACCTGGACTCTCGGACATATGGACTATCCGACATTAAGGCATTATAACCTTCGGACTTTTTGACCATGGACAATGTGACACCTGGACTTTCTGACATTTGGACATGTATGCCCCTAAACGATGCTGAGTTCCAAAGGAAACATAAAGAACAATATCAGCGAAGAAAACAGGAAGGAAAAATAAAAAATATACATGATTTAGCAAATGTTTTTTGTTTTACGGCTCCATTTTAAAAAGTCGTAAAACAAAAAACATTTGTTTAAGTGGTAGGAGTTTAGGGTTAAAAGGATGCTAGTAAATTAGAAATAACCCTGTATAAAATATGAATAACTTTGAAATAATTTTATTTTCTTATATATGCCTCAAAGAGACTCATATTTTTTTAAGAAATTACATTTGGGGGCTGTTTCACCATCCATTGATTAGCGTTAACCGACGGTTAAATTTGATGCCGTCTCCGTCTATTCGAACAAATCACACCTAACCGCCAGATCACACTAATCAATGGATGGTGAAACAGCCCCTTAAACTTATGATACATTTCTTTTCATTTTTGATATAATTCTCTTTAACCTGGTAACTTTTCACTACTAGCCTGTCTAATTTAACTTTAGCCTGCTTCATCAATATTTCAAGAACCCATAACTCTTAAGTTTTTAGGAATAGTTTGTTCCCTTTAACATATTTGTAACAAATGAAATACCAAGAAGCTGTTTTTATGCAAAAAAAGTAAAAAAACATATATATATTTTTTTGAATTAACTTTAGCCTGCCATGCCACTTTTATTAGAATCAGCCGAATATCTTAGAACGCAGAAGCATCCGTGGTAGAAATTCGGTCGCGTACCTTTGGCATTATTATGTTTATTAGACACTCAGTTTATGTACATGTGAATAAGTCCATGAAGTACCTATCTAGTAAGATAATTTAAAACAGTTGAAGGCACGTTGTTAAACTAGAGGACTATGATAAAATGAAATGCTTCATGCAACATTTACACGTTTGACAAGGGAACCGTATCCACAAATTTTAAGCACTTTCATCATCATCATATCAGCCGTAGGACGTCCATTGTTGGGCATAAGCACCCCCATAGACGTCCAGTTGCTTCGGTTGCAAGCGGCCTGCATCCTCCGTGAACCCGCGGCTTTAAACCAGGTCAAAATCAAAGTCAAAGTCAAAGTCAAAATATCTTTATTCAATTTAGGCTATAACAAGCACTTATGAATGTCAAAAAAAATCTACCACCGGTTCGGAAAAACCTCTGTTGAGGTGAATCCGGCAAGAAACTCAACGAGATATAATATAGGTCAACCGTCCATCTGGTATTCTCGTTGAGCACTTTAACCGTAATATATTTCATGCTGACTATACCATTTCATGATTATACATAATTTAAATGTTATGAAAGGCTTTACGTGACCCTTATCGAGATGTTATCGGCCAATAACCGTAGGATTTAGGACGTTTCCGAATATTAAACTTTGGAGACCTTTTTGTCAGCTTCGCCGTATTGTTGGACAGTTGGGGTAGCTACGTATGTAGGAAACGAAACACGTAATTTTCACTTGAAAGTAAATAAAAATCTATTGTTGATGAGTTTGTGTAGACAATACAAGGAATTACATGATTTAAAGTACAGAAAAGTTCTTGGAAGTTTCTGGAAATTTTGCTCGATCCCCATGCAAAATTGTCGGAAGTTTCCAAAATTTTCCTATATGAAAAATTCTGAAATTTTGGAAAGCTTCCTTTGGCACATCAGGAATTGGCATTGGTCTCAAAAAAACAATGTTTATTTTTATATATTTTTTTCATAATTTAAGACACCTATTCGAAGGATTTTGGTTTTAGTTGCGTTTTATATTTTTTACCCTATTTAGAAGTTACCGGAATTGCAGCTAGCCATAGTTGAAACGGCGTTAAAAACTACGTTTTTTTTGCTCATCACAATTATTTTAAAAAACGTAGTGTCTTCTGTCACCTGGCAGTGTTAGAATTAGGCGGTTTAGTTATATAACGTTTATTTACGATGAAAGTCAAACAAAGGTCCAACGTTATTTTGCAAATATACACACGATCATTTATTATTTTTTTACAAAAATGTTATAAAATGATTTAATAAACCTATTCCTCGAAATGATTTTGGAATTAGACCACATTGTAAAAAAATGATCAATGCCAATTTTATTTTAAGTTGGTATTCCGTTGTTTCCTACGAAGTGGTTTGCTCCATATTTCATAATGCGATCTGCTAAGGGATAGAATATAATGCGCTCCCAACAATGGTTTAACCTTGGTGATTTTCACCCACTGTTTCCCAACACCCGGGGCTTACCACATTTAATGAAACGAGTAATAGTTACCTCGACGTTTTATCGGCGGCCATGATCACGTGTAGACAGGTGTTAGGTGTAGGATACGTTTCCTTAGTAGCGTGAATCTTGCAAACTACCCGCACTTGATTTCGATTAGTAACGGCATCCGTATCTTGAACTACCTGCACTTCATTCATCCCAGCCTATACACGTTGGTCCCACTGCTGGACACAGGCCTCCTCTCAGAATGAGAGGGCTTGGAACTTCACACACATCATTGAATTGCTTCGCAGGTTTCCTCACGATGTTTTCCTTTGCCTTAAAGCTCGTGGTAAATTTCAAATGGAATTCCGCACATGACTTTGAACTCAGAGGTGCGAGCCGGGATTTGAACCCACGATCCTCTGCTTGAGAGGCTCTGGTTAAACCATCACTCATCATCAAATAATCATCACTCATCCATCATCCATCATCTGTATTTCCGGATCGATACGAGTACAACCTATGGCTCTTCTTAGGGCTTTTTCTTTCTTTCTTTTCTCTTCAAGGTTAGAGTTCATTCATTTGAACTTTTCATTAGGTGTGATAATCATGGATTAGTTTTATGTAAAAAGAAAATAGTATCGTAATTCGCTCTTGGCCGGTTTTTTCAATAGAATAGCCAGTGCCATAAACAATAGACTTTAGGTTCAGTAAGTACTAATAAGATTGAATAAAAAAAATGTTTATTATTTTTGGCATTTCAGTTTTTTCGGCGGTTTAATTATTTTGTTAAAAAGTTTTTGTTTTATTTTTTCCCACCTCTGCGGTATGTTTTTTCCAAACTTATATAAAATCAACTACAAGGTATACCCTATCCAATAAAAGAAGAATTATGAAAATCGGGCTACCCTGTAAAAAGTTATGCTTGGTCATACATAAAAAAAATATACGCGTCGAATTAAGCCGCCTGCGTATTATACACGAGAAGAAAAAAAAATGTGCAAAGGAGTGCCACGTCTGCCGTATTCGGTAGAGTTGTAAATCTGTTTAAAAAAATATACCTTGTTGAGTTTCTTGCCGGATTCTTCTCAACAGAGGTTTTTCCGAACCGGTGGTAGATTATTTTTGGCATTCATAAGTGCTTGTTTTAGCCTAAATTTAATAAAGATATTTTGACTTTGACTTTGACTTATTACTCTAGTTAACATTTAATTAAGATTTCGTTGCCACAGATAAAGCCATCATCTAAAACGTAGCCGACTTATTGTATTAATTACAATTTTATGAATTTAGATTACTCGCTTTTGTCTCAAATGCTTGGTTTGTACGACTCGGTTTAACTTTTGCAGTTAGCTGTGAAATTAAGTCGAGATAACATAAATGTATAGCGCAACTTTTGCTGAATGCTCGTAAAAATTTGAAGTTGAATATAAATTTGGATAAATTATGTCGCTTCTGTTCTGGTAGAACATAGCTAATTTTGTTACTCAATGATAAGATATATGATATCTTTATGTATAAAATTCAAAGTCCTGACTGACTGACTGATAAGTATATCAACGCACAGCCCAAACTACTGAAACTAAAGACTTGTAGCATACTGTACATTGAGTATCATAGAGGTACACTAAGAAGAGATATTTAATAATGCCCACAGAATAGCAGGCAGCTTGCAGGTGGTAGGACCTTGTGCAAGGTCCGCCCGGATTGCTACCACCATCTTGCTCGCTAATCCTGCCGTGAAGCAGCAGTGCTTGCACGGTTGTGTTTCGGCGTGGAGAGTAAGACAGCCGGTGAAATTGCTGGCACGTGAGGTATCCCATCTTAGGCCTCTAGGTTGGCAACGCGTCTACAATACTCCTGGTGTTGCAGATGTTTATGGAAGGTGATGATCTCTTACAATCGGGAGACCCACTTGCTCGTTTGCCATCCAGTCGAATAAAAAAAAAAAGAATAGGAAACAAATGGGATTTGTTTACACTTCAAAGTGGCTCTACCTCCGTAACTATTACAATTATTAAAGACTACAGTTTTCAGGATTTACCGAAATTCTTACGGGATAAAGAATAAACTAAACTCTGTGACATCAAAGAAAAGGACAACCATCATGTTTTTCATGACGGTAGCAAAAAAGAAAGGGAAATGAAGCGTGCATGCGTAACATGTTTTTCGATTATCGAAAATACAAACTGAAATATAAATGCATAGAAAAACCAGAAAAATAAAGAACCTGGGAATCGAACCCAGGTCCTCGGCATTCCGTGCCACGTGCTATACCACTACACCATCACTGGACAGTGATACAGACACGAATTTCTCCTATGCACCACATATCTCAGCTTGTTTGTTTTCTTATTTAGTCACTTAAGCAGCGACACTAGCGACATCTATGCTGTAGTCCTCATCGAGAAACTTTCAGCACCCCATTGGAACTAACCGCTCACCCGGACAAGAGATCGACATCTTCAAGACAATCAAATTAAGATTGTTTTTTTTTAATCTTTTTGTATTTTTATTTCAATTCCAAATTTTATATTACTTTTACGGTCATCCCGTAAAACCCATATCGAAAATACAAACTGAAACGTACGTAAAAGTTATATAAAATTTGGAATTGAAATAAAAAATACAAAAAGATTAAAAATAAAACAATCTTGTTTTTCGGTTGTTTTTTTAGCATATCTTGCCATGTTGTCATGTTGAAATCCTTTTTAAATCCTCTGCCAAAGAAATCATAGCGAAATTGATAATGAAAAGGTTCCCGGTTGGTACGTGAACGTGATTTAGTTTTCTCAACAGAATCTCTATTTACAAAATATTTTTTTACTGGAATGACGCCACGCTCTATGCATTGACGACCAGATGGCCTAGTGGTTAGAGAACCTGACTACGAAGCTTGAGGTCCCGGGTTCGATTCCCGTGTCGGGGCAGATATTTGTATGAAAAATACGAATGTTTGTTCTCGGGTCTTGGGTGTTTAATATGTATTTAAGTATGTATCTATCTAAATAATTATATTTATCCGTTGCTTAGTACCCATAACACAAGCTTTGCTAAGCTTACTTTGGGACTAGGTTAATTGGTGTTAATTGTCCCGTTATATTTATTTATTATTTATTTATTGTAACTGGAAGAGATCGCTCTGAAGCGATAAGGCCGCCTATTGCTTACCTCATAAAGTCTCTGTGTATATACCTGTTTTTCTGTACTGCTTGCTATGTGTTGGTGTGCAATAAAGAGTTATTGTATTGTATTGTATTGTATAGCATTATAACTCATCGTCTCACAACGTTAATGGTGTAAAGCGGAGCCAAACTTGGCTCGGTTACTCGTATTGTTTGCTAAGCTGCTACTTAACTGTCTCCTTCGCCACAATATTATCTTTGGGGAGTGCATTTAGTAGCGCTCAATGGAGAGATTACTGAGTAATGGCACAGCCACAGTGGCATACCCTAATAATATGGTCGTAAAATTAATGCTCCTAATGTAGGTATTCTTTCTTTGTTTGTCTGTGTGTAAAAGATAAAATTGGAAGACTAATTGTACTACTTTGTTGTCCGTTTGACTATTGGTCATTCTTTCAAGATTCCTTTTCTCAGGAACTCAGATCTGCTTTTAGAGCAGGATACGAGTGCGTGAGAGCTAATTTTGGGGGCGGCAGGCCTTCGGAATCCAAAAGCTTAATGGTTTGTCATCATCAGCCTACAGCAGTCCACAATAATCACAATAAATAAAAGTAAACGTTATTATAATTCAGGGCATGTTTGGTTGTCTCCAAATGTCTTTTGATATTGCTGATCTTCGGTATTATATTTTGATCGCAGCAATAGCAATACACCTTTTTGTCACGTACCTTCAAAAACGGAAAATTGTAAGAATATTCTTGTAAAGATGAAATTTTTGGCAATCGTGTACATGAAAATTTTGCAAATAAAAACATTCCTCTCCATTCGAAAACTTTATTCTCACACACACACATACTGACACACAAACAAACATCACACCTGTATTCCCAAATGGGGTAGGCAGAGCACACGAAACGTTACCGCTTCGGAGCCACTTTTAACAATAGGAGGATAGAATGTTAGGATATAGGTTAAGGTATATATACCGTAGGCGACAGGCTACCAACCTGTCATTATTGTACCGTTTTTGTCAAACTTAAAATCTAAAATTGCTTTATTCTCAACTGAAATAAAATTAAGATTTACGTGGCATAATAACGCAGTTTGTACTCTTGTTGCTAATTAACATAGTTGGCATTTGCAAATCAAAGGGACTGTATGAAAAAAAAGTCGGTAGATAGAGATATTAGATGTTGGTAGATTCCTGATTTTGTCCTACTCATAATTTACTTCACTTTGAAGGGTTTCATGTGACTAAAATTACTATTTAAAGTCGCTCAGCGAGCTTTGGAAAGGGCTATGCTCGGAGTTTCTCTGAAGGATCGAATTCGGAACGAGGAGATCCGACAGAGAACTAAAGTCATCGACATAGCTCACCGGATAAGCAAACTGATGTGGCAGTGTGGTCGTATCAGCCGAAGAACCGATAACCGCTAGGGTAAACGAGTTCTTGAGTGGAGACCGGGAATCGGCAAGCGTGGCGTGGGACGCCCTCAGACTAGGTGGAACGATGATCTTCGCAAGGTGGCTGGCAAGAACTGGACGAGAGTGGCCGAGGATCGTGCTCAGTGGCATGCAATTGGAAAGGCCTATGTCCAGCTAGCAGTGGAATAAGATAGGCCGATGATGATGATGATGAAAATCACTATTAATATTGTCTTTTTTTTTCGTTGCCTTTTAAATTTAATAGCAACTATAGTGTCTCGGAAAAATATAGTTATTTAATTCAAATATTTTCATGTTAGCAAAAGTAGAATCGTGAGTTTGAATCCGAGTTCGTATCACTGACTTTCGAAATTTACTCTTTGCTTTACAGTGAAGAAAAATATCCTGAGGAAAGCTGCACAAACCTGCGAACCAATTCAATGGTGTCTGTCAAGTTCCTAATCTGCACTGGGTCTGTGTGGGTACTACGGCCAAAGCCCTCACAGTCTGAAATGAGATATGTACCTAGCAGTGCGACATAATTATATAGGCTGGGATGATGATGATGTTTAACCCCCTAGTAGGATCAGCCCCCTTCAAAGTTGGAAGGAAAATCTAGTTGCAATAAAATTGGATGCTTTGAAAATGAAGCTTCATAATATTAATTTCTTTACATTTAATAACCTACCCAACAAAAAGTTGGAAAACTCCGACTTTGTCACTTCAAAGTTCAATATCTCAAAAACGGCTAAACCGATATTGATAAAACATGTCTAAGAACCTTTGCTAGAAAATTCGCTTTCACTCCAAACATCCACTCGTTTAAGAGCTACGGTGCCACACAGACAGAAACACACACAAACACACAGACATACAGACACACATAGCGGTCAAACTTATAACACCCCTCTTTTTGCGTCGGGGGTTAAAAATAAAATGCAACATCAAACACCAAACAAATATTTCAAAACTTGCCCAAGATTAATTAGTTCCAGTTTAGATTTAATCAACGAATAGATTGCTTTCATACAATCTCGGACTGGTAAACCAAGTTATTCGGAACGGGCTATTCAGTAGCTGCTAAGTAATTCAGAGCCATTTAATATCTCCGAAAGCGATTGTGTTGCTTGTAATGCGCTGGCTTGATTTCCTGTCAGGCTAGAGCTCTTGTTTTATCAAAATCAAATGTTTATTTCGTAAATAGACTCTTTAAATGTCACTATCTTAATTATTACCAGCGCTTTTGGCATGAACATCCATTGCCTAAAAGAATGCGCCGCAAAGCAATGTAATTTTTATTACAAGCTTTTACTTAGCTTGCCCTGTTTGTTTATTTGTTTGAAAATACAAACTGAGATATAGATGCACAGAAAAACCAGAAAAAGAGACCAGCGCTGGGAATCCAACCCAGGTCCTCAGCAATCCGTGCTGCATGCTATAACCCCTACCACCGTCCGCCGCAGGACAGGAGTCTAGACACAAATTTCTCCTATGCACACATATCTCAGGTTGCTTTTTTCCACTACGCTACTTAAGCTGCAGTACTAGCGACATCTATGTTTCGCTCTCATCGAGAGACGTCACACTCTATTGGAATTAACCGCTCACCCAGACAAGAGATGTCACTACTAAGCAAGCAATCAATTTGGTTTGTATTTTCGATATGGTTTCACGGGATACCCGTAAAAGTAACAAATTTGGTTTGTATTTTCGATATGGTTTCACGGGATACCCGTAAAAGTAACAAATTTGGTTTGTATTTTCGATATGGTTTCACGGGATACTAAGGTCCGACCGAGACTGCTTTTTTAATCTCGGCCGAGACCGAGACCGAGACCGAGAAAAAAATATATTCTCGGCCGAGACCGAGACCGAGACCGAGACACAAAAAATAAGTGGTTTTTTCTATATTTATCATTTTATTATCTTAAAAAAACCGGCGAAGAGCGTGTCGGACACGCCCAAGATAGGGTTCCGTAGCCATTTCGAAAAAATCAAGTAATATTTTTCTAAGAATTTCGTATTGTGTACAGAATCTTCCAAGTTTAGGTATATTTTATACCTTAGGCTGCTATTTACTCTTAAACTACTAATAATTCTCAAGCAATCTTAGCCGGTCTGAGTGGAGAGCCTTGGGGGAGGCCTATGTCCAGTAGTGGACGTCTTTCGGCTGACATGATGATGATGATGATGAATCTTAGCCCTTATAATTTTCCCTGTAAATTTGATATCGTTACTATACCTAGTGCCATCCACGAAGACGCATGATTTTGACAAAATTAGACATTGTAATATGAACCACGGCACGCGTCATCGTGAATGACTCTACCTTTACCATCCTGAATTTTTTCAAATTTTTCCACCCAACAGTTTAGATTTTAAGTTGAATATTTCGCAAACAGATCACTGAATCGAAAAATCGTCCTGGTGACCCCGTCAATGGCGTTAAAAGACCTATCCAACGATACCCCACACTAGTGTTAGTCGAGAAAAAAAAACACCCCCACTTTACGTCTATGGGACGTCTATGGGATGGGGTACCCTAAAAAAATATATTTTTATTTAACCACTGTCAGCGTGACTGATATGTATATTCATGCCAAATTACAGCTCTCTAGTACTAACGGTCTCTGAGCTGAGCCGCGGACAAACAGACGGACAGACATGGCGAAATTATAAGGATTCCTAGTTTACTACGGAACCCAAAAATACGCGTTATGAATGAAAAAAAAAAGTTTTATTATGGTTTAATTAAACGTTCCACCGGGTCCTACAAACAAACTTAATTATCACGTAAATCAAACTACAGTATTACCAAAAACAATCGTTATCGAAAAGAAATGAACGAGGTGTCGCTTGTTACTCTTGTTAGCGGGTGTCAGTAAGCAAGTAGGTAGATACCATACGCGTGAACCCGGGCGGGGCGACCAATCAAAATCCCAAAGAAAGCTCATGCCAGCGCGGACACCGCGGTAAACCGCGCGCCAATATTTAAATTCAGTGCCGTCGCGGAGTCTCGGTCGCGGCCGAGAATCTCGGCTGTTTTGGGCCGAGACCGAGACCGAGATCTCGGCCCGATTTTTGGCCGAGATTTGTCGAAACCGAGACCGAGACCGAGATCTCGGTCGGACCTTACGGGATACCCGTAAAAGTAACAAATTTGGAGTTGATATAAAAAATACAAAAAGACTCCAAAAAACCAATGATTATTTGTTTGAGTCAAATCTAGGGCGCTAAATTTGACCAACTTCCAGCGGTCCGATTGACTTGAAATTTGGCGTGCTTATGTTTATGTTAATCTGGTGACAATATAATAATCTGGTAGTGTCATCCTGGTGCTCCAGCCAGCATCGTCTCCGCAGGAGGGAACTCCTCAAATAGTTAATGGCATCGACTTGAAATTTGGTACAGAAATGTATTTTTGATGAATTTATTTTTCTTTATTGGGAAACAAACAGCATAAATATTACAAAGTATGGTCAAAAGCATATATATAGGTACGTTATGTTACCAAGACGTCAAAAATATCTATACTCCTTTGTGCCACTAAACATAAGGTCGATGTATACATTTACCTATACTTTGACGCTGTGGCCGTATAAAGGTAAGTATATTTTTCGATTCGACTGTACAGTGTGGTCCAGGAAATAATGAATTGACCATCCGTAAGCTTCACAAAGTACATTGCAAGTTGCCAAATCATATTTCCTTAAAGAAGCCAAAACAGTTTTCATTGATAGGTAATAATAGAGAGGTACAGACAGCAGCGATTACTGACAACTGAATACTGTCAATTCTGTCCACATACGGTGAATCGGCCGTAGTTTTTCACGGCGAAAAACGTGTGTGAACAAAAGGGCTTAAGTACTAAAACTGAAACCCAATTAAGGGTATCGCTGCTCTACTTTGTTACTCCCAGTAAATACTGTTAACGGCCTAACTCAAACCATGCACACGCGAGATGGTATCACCGACCACTTTACACCGCACGACAGAATGCCATATAACCAGCGTTCATTACAAAAACAGTTACTATATTACCCAACACACTCACTTTTGACGTTCTGCTGTTGTATTGGCCAGCTATACTTTAGAGCACTAAGCGAAAGAGAGGCGTCACGACCTCTAATATTCATACATACAAACAAAACAATATGTCATTTTCAATAGACGAGGCAGTTTACACTTACGAATCATCAATACCAAATTACACTTCACATAAAAAAGCAGGTAAGAAAAAAAGAACATTTATTTGTGATGTCAAAGTGTACTTAATCAAATTAAAACTCTTTATTTCATTTCATGTTGTGATGAAGATTTCAAAAAGTATATAAGTTTAACATTTATCCTGCTAGGGCACAGCGATATACAAATAATATTTACATTATTCTTAAAATTAAGCATTATTATCATAATAAAATTGATAGCAACAAATTAACAACCTTACTTATGAGCATGAACCCTAATAAAACTTAACTCCCACCAAAATAAATTAAACTGTATTACATTATATCAAATTACTTCAATTAAATTGTATTGTAGGGTAGGCTTGTCGTCGACCTCTCCAGTTGGATTGGTGCTCCAAGACCAACGGGCATAACAAGAACGACGTAAGTATTTTTCACCTCCCCCACGGCCGCTCTTTGGTGGTCTAAGGGAAGCCGATGTAAAATAAGCAAAGTAACGTTATTATGTTATTTGCAGAGGTTAACTGCGGCCGAGGTTTGTTTTAGCTACCCCTTTGTTCTGATTTGTAACTAAATTGAGAAAAGGGCGCAATGGAAAGAGGTTTTATTTGATTTCATAATGTTGATTACTTTGATTAAGTTTGTGGGGCAGGAGGGACTAGAAAGTAGGCCGTAAAAAAATAAATTTTGTTAAGAGTTACTGTACTTTCGGCAGAATATTGGTAAAATGGTCAGAGTTATTTTAAGTTGTTTGTTTAGGAAGCGATATGGCAAATTATGAATAACATTATTCTTGTAGTATGTATTCAAGAATATAAAAATAAAGCATTGTTATTCTTCTTTTAGAAGGTGATTTTTTCGAATAGATAGTAAAATGTATTGTTATTGTAATATATTGACTGCAAACCTAAATTGAGTCTTTCCTATTATCATTTTTTACTTTCCCTTCCAGGTCATTGGACTTATTAATATAGACTCGACCGTGGCAATTAACAGAGTCGGATCTACAATTTGGCCCTTTTAGGATTATTATGACAAAGTCAATATAAAACAGTGTACTTATTTGACTTTGGCATGTTAATTGCAGATACGACTCTATGTATATATGCAGCATGCACATACCCACACACGCCCACACATATGTATACGAGTGTGTGTACGTACATACTTACATAAAACCTATATATACATGTAATCATATACAACGAGCAGGCCATGTGTTGTGGAAAGAAAGGGCGCTGACTCAGCAATAATGATGTGATCATTTAAAATAAGCGAGTCTCACGGTAGTTTCATGTTCAAGATTTACAATATTATCAATCAATCATTAATTACTGAACCTTCATGAAGACTTGGCAGGTGGTAGGACCTTGTGCAAGGTCCGCCCGGATTGCTACCACCATCTTGCTCGCTAATCCTGCCGTGAAGCAGCAGTGCTTGCATTGTTGTGTTTCAGCGTGGAGAGTAAGACAGCCGGTGAAATTACTGGCACGTGAGGTATCCCATCTTAGGCCTCTTAGGTTGGCAACGCGTCTGCAATACCCCTGGTGTTGCAGATCTTTATGGGCGGTGGTGATCTCTTACCATCAGGAGACCCACTTGCTCGTTTGCCATCCAGTCGTATAAAAAAGACTTTCTTTGGGAAAATACTGTGGTAGTAAGTATTATGGTCTTGTGGTACTTTCCCCTTGCGTTACACTCGGTGTTGGAATCCGACATTCGTAGTTGGCAAATGATGTCCTCCATGTCGAGTCCGTAAAGGCGAACCTTTAGGCTTGTTTAAGTATTATGTGCCCGAGTATAGCTGGCAAAGCCAAACTTTGTATTACAGGGTGCGCAATGTAATTGACCACTATCAATGTCCAAGAGTAGGAAGGTCTCGGGCGGGTCTTTATATTATGGCGTTTGGCATCCAGGTGTTCCATTTAAAGCGCTGCCTACACTCACATCAGGTATTTTAGCCACTTTAATGGCACACGGGAAGAGATGGACCTGTCTTATTCTAAAATAAAGAAAGAAAGAAAGAAAGAAAGAAAATACATTTATTCACAACACAAGGCAACACAATAATTAGGTACAAAAAAAAAAAAAAAAAACCAACACAAAGGTATGTGTCATTGCGGTTGTGAATCGGACACTGGCTCAGCATAATGCTGAAGCGTTAAAAACACCCCAGCGCTGATTTTCAGCCAGCACCGTCGGCAACCCTCGGGCCGTTATAAAGACATAGGTACTACACACCATTAACTACATAAAACTACATAAATAAATAGATATTTTGTAAACTATAAAATTAATTTATTGTGTGACTTTAAAAACATAAAAATAAATGTATTAGGTACGTAGATATACATAATTAATTTTACAACTATTATTATTATGCACTCACTTGCTAAGTATACACCCTAACGCGGGCTAAAAAGAAAAATTAAATTAAAGAAAGAAATCGAAAAGAAAATCGGGCAAGGCACGGACAGTTTCCACTTAAGTACAATCTATAAAATAAAAGATTCCAGAAAAATATCCAACTTTCAGGGTAATTTTCAAAATTCAACGCCCATAGCTAAAAAGCTTCGCTTAGCAGCTGCGCTGGTTCAATGGTAAAGATAAAGATTAAGGTAAAGATAATTGTATTTGTCAAACATGAGTTCCTATGTACAATTTTTTATTATTATTAAATTGAATATATGTATACATGTTTGTGGCTACACAGACAGACACTATATGTCCTGTCCCCCATGTCAAATTAAAAAAAAATCTCTTGCCTGCATGTCTTGCCTATTACATTTTTTTTTAACTTTTGAATTCAAATATTTATACAATATAATTATATGGTGTGTGAAGTTCCCAGTCCACACTGGACCCCCATGAGAACTTAAGTCCAAATCTTGTAATTAAAAGATCGGAGAGGAGGCCTGCTGTGCTAAACACTGGGTTTATAGGTCAAGACCAGAGATAATAATATTGGCTTATCACAATTTTCCACTAGCAACCAAGAAAATAGATCTCTGAAAAAATTTTCGTTGCAACTTTGTTTCTATTTAAAAATAAAGAAATACCTCCTTTAAGTAAATTTTGCTATCTTGATTGGTCAGAGCACTTTCCTTCATGGTGCCGTTAAAAATTTCCTTCCCGTATAACAGAGATGTTTTCACCGAGCTTCCCAAATAGCTATGCAGCTACAATTTGTTAGCACATCTCAATCGTTTGGTAACTTCACAAACAAGACGATAAACCGAACTGAACCAATTGTTGTCAACAAGCCGTAAATACATTGGACTCAGACTGGGTAGTGCGAACCATTGCGAAGGCCATTAAGGCAGCAGGAGCAGAAGTTACTGGCGATTTGGCTGTATTCAAGACTAGTTTTATACTCATGGAAGACCAGCACTATTGGCGGAATTCTATATATGCAATAATGATTTTTGGATGGTTGGCCGAGCTTCCCTTTGGTCCAGTCCAGGTTGACGCATATGACAGAAGGTGCGGGTTTGAATCCCGTCCGAAGTACACAAAGTTATTTTCGTTTTCAAAAAAATTGTGCGGAGGCTGACTGCGAAGTTGTAGAATTATTTTCATGGTTTTTTAGTTTTTTCTTACATTTTTTTATTTAACTATTATGTAACTACACTTGGCGAGTTACCACATCTACAGTAAATAATAATGAAAACGTTATTCCAGACGACTGGATGGCTAAGTGGTTAGAGAACCTGACTACGAAGCTTGAGGTCCCAGGTTCGATTCCCGGCTGGGGCAGATATTGTATGAATAATACGAATGCTTGTTCTCGGGTCTTGGATGTTGAATATGTATTTAAGTATCTATATGAGTATGTTTATCCGTTGCCTAGTATTCGTAGTACAAGCTTTGCTTAGTTTGGAACTAGGTCAATTGGTGTCAAGTGTCCCATGATATTTATTTATTCATTATTTATTACTGCACAAATCAGAACACAAATTAAACTATAGCAAGATGCGATACTAATTTAACTATATTAATCTTATTAAGATCGACAGTACTAACATTTGTTTACTTGTGTGTTATGTTATGTAATGTGTATATGTCGGCGGTTGATCGTAAAATCCGCCAGATCACGAAATTCCTAGGCATATCGTGAAATGGTGCCATTTCATGAATTGGCTATAAGGAACATCCGCCATATCGTTCAAAACTCACCGTTTAATGTTTTTGCCTAGTGATTTGTTTAGGCAAATCATTAAATTCCTAGGCACATCATGAAACGCCGCCATTTCATGATTAGGCCAGTTTAGGCATATCATGAAATTCCTAGGCATATCATGAAACGCCGCCATATCGATTCTGGCACTTCGCCGGCCGCTGCCGCGGCACGCTCGCTTCGCTCGCTCGGCTCGTGCGTTGTGGTTACGATTAATACTAACTACTCCTCGCTTCGCCCGTCGTACCTAAATTTTCATTTTTTTTGCATATCACGATGCCCGATATAGAGCTAGTAATATCGACGAATGCCTTGTTCTAATCGACCTGCCGTATTGTTTCTCAGGTATATCATGATATGCCTGGCCAACTTTTAGGCATATCGTGAAATGGCGCCAGGAATTTCGTGGATTTTACAATCGGCCGCCGTCATATACATGTACTAGAAAATTCACTTTGAAAATGTTGACCAACGCCTGACTTCACACACTTTATCATACATTCCCATTTGTATCTGAACGACAAACAAGATAGAACTAGCGAACTGCTATAGATATATCTGCGTGGTCCGGCCCCTCCGTGAATCATACACATGGCCTCCGAAAAATCCTGAAATAAAGGATTCCTGCTCGAATGCTCACTAAATGTAATGCTGGGGGCACATCTACGGAAATCCTGCCACGATTTTCCGTCACATTGACTCTTAGCACGTCTTGCCGTAATGCAGGAGAGTGTGTGCACGGCATATTTTAGAGTGGAATGGCCAAACGTACGAGGCACATTGTTCGAGTTCTAGAGAACCCTAATATAATAAATATAAACGGCTACATTTAAAAAGGACATAATGACTGGTTGACATAATTTTGTCATCATCCCAGCCTATATACGTCCCACTGCTGGGCACAGGCCTCCTCTCAGAACAAGAGGGCTTGGGCCGTAGTTCCCACGCGGGCCCAGTGCGGATTGGGAACTTCACACGCACCATTGAATTGCTTCGCAGGTTTGTTCAGGTTTCCTCACGATGTTTGCCTTCACCGCAAAGCTCGTGGTAAATTTCAAATGTAATTCCGCACATGAATTTCGAAAAACTCAGAGGTGCGAGCCGGGGTTTGAACCCACGACCCTCTGCTTGAGAGGCGATAGGTCAAACCACTAGGCCACCACGGCTTCCACTAGGCCACCACGGCTTACATAATTACACAGACATAATTTTGTAAATGAACTAAAAGATTTCTTTGCTCACCCGCGACCTTATGATAGCTAAGCTTACGCAAGATATGCGTGTTCATGCAGTTCCTCCACCTCCACACTGTAAGAGCACACACAAATCACACAAACCCATCTACCACCACCACCACACTACACTGACGCGTTTCGAACTCAACCAGAGCTCATCTTCAGAGCAACACAACCATATGTTAGACTAACAAACCACAAGAAACGTTTTCATTTGTCACTGTAACTAGTACCCACTCAGTACGCACCTATTTTTTTCTCAAACAATACAAAACTACCCACAAAATAGTAATAAATTTGAAACGTCACATAAAACTACCTTGAATTTTTATTTATTTACTGTTAAGGCAGTTGTCTCACCGCCGGCGAGGAAACGATTGGCTATCGACTATTTTCTCGCTCAAGAAACGAACAAAAGATATAAGATCCTGTGTGAGTAAAAGAGACATATATATTAATAGTTGATCGCTGGCGGTTCACACTGCCGGCGAGAACTCGCTCTTATCTTTTGTCGCAGCGACAAGAGCTATAAAACTCGCTGAGCTATAAAACTAGTTAGCTTGCCGGCCGCCCGGCTCGAGCGAGTGGAGCGAGTAATCGCCCGTCGTGCTCGAACACTTGCTTTTCACTGCTCGCCCACTCGTTTCTAGTTACTCGCTCTGCTCGCTTCTCGCTCATCGTCGGCGGTGGGACAAGTACCTAAGGCGTGTTTTATTAACTGTTATTGCTGAAATTAGACCCAAGCCGTAGGAAGGGAGATGATACTAAATTTACCTGTTCATTAATAATAGACCCCATACTGTTGTAACTAATTATCTCCATGCATTCTAGAACATCGAGACGAAACCCTTTGCCGCAATAATGTAACACTTGAAGAAGAAGTGAAGAAGTAAATAATTACTACCTACGTATGAACGTTATGTCAAAACTTATGCTATAAATATGTTATGTCATTTCGACTTTTTGAACAGTTTTATGTACTTTGATGTTAGCTAAATATTTAGGATTGACGTGTAGGTTTACTGTTTGAATGGCATCCGCCATTCAGACTCTACTATCACACTACAATCTATAACCATCCTAAGCCACGAAAGAGAGAAGACGAGAAAGAGAGAGAGAGAGAGAGAGACATTTATTTACACATATTCAATACACATAAAAATACATTAGATGAAAAAAATAACAACATCGAATAGTATAAAGTGGACCCTCAGCATAATGTTACGGCAAGCCGCAACGCTGTTTTTCAGTGGGACCCATTTAAAAACTAAAACATATAAAAACATACAACACACTATGACGACACGAACGCCAGCGGAAGGAAGTCCGCAACCGGAAATAATGGCAACACTCGATCAGTTTAACCATTTTCGAAACAGTTAAACCTCAACAAGTCAAACCAGGATTGTAGTGTAATATTTACATTAATTTCAATAATAATGATATTGTGATGCATTACAATAACTCTCGATAAACTATAAAAACAGTGCAAAAACAAAAGAAACATTCCTGATTAAATATACAAACAGACATACCCATTTCGTATTTATTTAAAAGCCGAAAGTGATTCGGAGCAGAGTCTGCGGGCGCCGAAAGCCGAACGCCGCACAATGGACTGAACTTTATGACGCGTAAAATGCAGATACCGAGTTTGTGTGAGACGCAAGGAGCGCTGGAGCTGTCAGTACTTTGAAAATACTTTACCTTTGAAATGTAAAGGATTCGTATTTATCCTCGGTATTATTGTGTCAAAGAGAATCCATAGGTACTGATATTATAAATGCGAAATTTGTATGTTTGTCCGTCTTTCACGTCGAAGCGGAGCGATGGATCGACGTGATTTTTAATATAGAGATGGTTTATAGGCCAGAGAGTGACATAGGCTACTTATTATCCCGGAAAAATGCAGAGCTCCCGAAGGAACAGCGCGCGATAGCCGAATTCCACGCGGGCGTAGCCGCGGGCAAAAGCTAGTTTAAGTACCTAATAATTAATTATAATTAAAATCCGTGTCGGACACGCCCAAATAGGTTTCCGTAACCATTACAAAAAAATTAAGTAAAGAAAACTTAACCGTTATAGTTTTCCTTTTAAGTTTGATATATTTACTACCATCTTAATTTTTTTCAAATTTTTTCCACTCACCGGTTTAGATTTGAGAGGGGGGAGGGGACACTCGATTTTAACGAAAATTTGCTCTTTAAATTTGAATATTTTGCAAACAAATCACTGAATCGAAAAATCGTTTTTGCAATCCCCTAATGGTTTTAAAAGACCTATCCAACAAGACCCCACACTACAAGATTGGATGAGAAATAAAAAATAACCCCCAGTTATGGTTTACATATATATTCGTGCAAAATTACAGCTTTCTAGCATTGATAGTCTCTGAACAAAGCCGCGGACGGACAGACAGACAGACATGGCGAAACTATAAGGGTTCCGTTTTTGCCATTTTGGCTACGAAACCCTAAAAATAAATGAATTGAATGAGTGAATGTCAAAATTTCGCTGTCATTACACGATACCTTAGATGAATGATTGGTCTCGCGCGCTCGCTCGACTAGATACCGCGCTAACTAAAAACAAAACGTTCGTGAATGCGGCAACTCAATATTGTAGTGTGCGTAAGAACGGTGTAAGACAATTTGCAAGGATGCTAGTGTGCGTGACGAATTGTGTTGCCAGCTGCTCCACTGTTACCCGAATTATTGGGAAAATAAATTATTCTGTGGTCTATTAAGTTACTGGTTACAAAATGTATTAATATGTTTGTGTATAGGTTAGGCGTAGGTTTCTTCTTTAAAAAAAATGGTAGGTATGATGTAGGTATATCAATGATCAGGCCTCACTTTTTATTAAAAAAAATATGTATTTAAGGACATTCAATATTTACAAATTATTACTGAAAATTCATGGACTGAGTCACCAACTAAGAAGTTTTGCGTACTTAACACGTTGCACCTATAGTTAAACCTAATATAATGTACAGGTTTATTAAGACTAAAATAAAAATAATTGTTTACAAAAATATACATACATAGGTACATGCATACATACATACTTACATACATACGCTTGAAAAACATAACCCTCCTTCGGGCAGTCGGGTAAAAAATTAACATTTCAGGAAAATGGGTAGAATACGAAAAAAAATTTTTTCGTTTCCCGTAATGCCTAAGTAAATCAGCTGATCGGCTTTTGACTGGGAAGACGAAAAACATTTTTAATTTTAAGACACATTCACCCCTTAATTAAATAGTGTCGGGTAACAATTTATACACCTTCAGTGTATAATATCACAAAGATAAAACATTTAATATAGAACTAGGTTATGTATATATAATAATTACGTTAGATACTTAAATAAAATAAGTTATTAAAATTTATCATCATTTAATGATGATAACAATAAAATTCAATTTATTAAAATCTCAACCACGGGGAATTTGATTCTTGTGTACGCGGCAACACAGAATGGCGTTTAGGGTTCATTTTATTTTATTTTGTAATTTCGAAACTATACGATATTTACTGATGGTATGTGATCCCAGTGTCCTTTTATTTCTTGTAGTATTATTTTTAAACAGTTTCACTGCGAAAACTGGCACTTTACTTCGGTTTATGACCAAAATTAACAAAAATTCGGGACATGCACATTACGCACAATTTGCAACGCGACTGACTCGCCTCGGGCTCAGGTACGCCGACTTCGGCGTACTATTTGTTGCCGCATTTGACAAGTACGCCGGCGGTATCTAGTCGAGCGAGCGCGCGAGACCAATCATTCATCTAAGACACGTTACGTTCTTGTGTGCGTGATCTCAACTCTGGTGGCACTACCTACGTATCTATGACTATCCAGATTTAGCAGAATCCCTCTCCTAAGTAAAATGTACGCAGTGGGTAATTTTAGATGGTTCGGTGCGCATCTAGTCGCATAATTTTCGCAAGTCATAATGTAATGTTTGTTAGAATTTTCGTATCATATAATTTTTACTCGCCAAAAAAATTCCCCTTTCTTATTTTCATCTTATCGACGACCAGATGGCCAAGTGGTTAGAGAACCTGACTTATGAAGCTTGAGGTCCCGGGTTCGATTCCCGGCCGGGGCAGATATGAATAATACGAATGTTTGTTCTTGGGTCTTTGTTTAATATGTATTTAAGTATGTATTTATCAATATAAGTATGTTTATCCGTTAAATGATATTATAATCGCATAATGATATTATTGTCGTGCGAGCAGAGCGGTGGCGCGTAGTGTACGTGTTGCGGCAGCCGCCGAGTCGCGTGCTCCTGAGAGGAAGGGCTACGAAATAGCCCGAAACATGTCGAGCTAAACTCGGTTTAAGACGTGAGTTATCCGTTATAATATCATTTAATATGAGTGAGTCTCACGGTAGTTTCATGTTCAAAATGTTTATCCGTTGCCTAGTAACCATAGTACAAGCTTCGCTTAGTTTAGGACTAGATCAATTTGGTGTCAAGTGTCCCATCTCACGTCGTCAATCCACGTAGTAGGAGGCCTGCCATTGCTTTGTCTTCCGGTTTGTGGTCGCCACTCGTGGACTTTCTCCTTCAATTATCTATTCTTCGAGCGATGCGGCCCACGCAATGCCACTTCACCTTGTATATTCTTCCAGCTATGTCGTCCAATGATACTTCAACTTAATTTTCCACTTGCTATACTTCAGGCACCTCTTTTAACGCCCCCCTCCCCGTTCTGGTGGTAACAATACAGATTTTATGACCCGGAAAATGCAGATAACGTTGCGTCGAGACTCTGCGTCGCAGCAAACTTGTGGTACATTTTATGATGTTAGCTGTCTAGGTATATTGTTAAGATTATATGAAGGGTCCACGGAAAGAACGTGTCTAGTCACCTAAGCAACTTTTTGAGTTATAGCGGTTTGAAAGTTAGTCATCACGAACAATTACTATGGTTACCATTTATTTAAAAGATAAAAAAATAGATTTTATATAGTTTTCAGATTATTTAATTCAGTGGTAAGTCACAGTACTTTGTGACTCTGCATTTTGAGATTAAAATCTCAATTTTTAAAAAAGGTGACTGGACATGTTCTTTCCGTGGACCCTTCATAACGGGTCCATAATTCCATAATCTTGGCTCGCATTACTGTTGAAAGTCATAACATTCGTTGTAATAAATATCAATATTTTATTTATTTATAAATAACTTGCTTTTGAATTCGATTATCGCGCGCTGTTCCATCGGGAACTTTGCATTTTTTGGGAATAGAAAGTAGTCTATGTCACTCTCTGGCCCATAAACTATCTCTATGTCAAAATCACGTTGATCCGTCGCTCCGTTTGACATGAAAGGCGGACAAACATACAAACACACACTTTTGCATTTATAATATTAGTATGGATAATACACCTAATGTTTGTTTATACTCTTTATTGTACAGAAACGAAATACAAAAATAATGATAAGATAATACTTCTTTATTGGTACTCGTAAAGTTTTCAAAAATATATTATTTATACCTATTAGATATTAGTGAACTCAGCCGTCTTTCAAAGTTAACGAAAATCAAGATAAACACTATGTATATTAATTTTCAAGTCTATAATTACAAATTATATTTATTTTTCTAAAACTTATGAACACAGGGCTCCCTTTGAAGTTACACCTTTTTGAGATGTTAAGCAATCTTACTTTCACATTTTCTTGCATTTTCAGGCAAAGCCGTGAAATGGAAGCTAGCTTAAATTAATAAAGAAGTCATGAAAGAAACCCAGACAAGAATGCCTTTAGCGGCGACATTCCTGCGCCTTATCCTGCAGAACCCTTCATACCTACGCGTGCTGTGCGCTGGGGTCCGCAATTTAATGAACCGGTTAACTTTAGAAATAAACAAGCCGGAGATCTCATTTTTAGGGTTCCGGAGCCAAAATGGCAAAAACGGAACCCTTATAGTTTCGCCATGTCTGTCTGTCTGTCCGTCCGTCCGCGGCTTTGCTCAGGGACTATCAATGCTAGAAAGCTGTAATTTTGCACGGATATATATGGAAACTATGCCGATAAAATGGTACAATAAAAAACTTAAACAATTTTTTTTAGGGTACCTCCTATAGACGTAAAAGTGGGGGGTGATTTTTTTAAAATGTGGGTGAGTGGGAAAATTTGAAAAAAATCAGAATGGTAGTAAGTATATCAAACTTTCAAGAAAAACTGTAACGGCTAAGTTTGCTTGAGAATTATTAGTAGTTTTACTCTTAAATAGCAGCCTGAGGTATAAAATATACCTAAATTTGTATAAAATACGAAATCCTTAGAAAAATATTACTTATTTTTTTCGTAATGGCTACGGAACCCTATTTTGGGCGTGTCCGACACGCTCTTGGCCGGTTTTTTATAAAATTACTACATAGCTGTTGCCTGTTGCCCACGACTACGTCCGCGTAGAACTCGTTTAACGCTATCCCGCAGGAACTATGGACTGTTACGTGATAAAAACTATCCTATGTCGTTCCTCGCGACTCAAATTATATTAATACCGAATTTCATCTAAATCGGTTCAGCGGTTTAGACGTTTTTTTTTTTTTTTTATTCGACTGGATGGCAAACGAGCAAGTGGGTCTCCTGATGGTAGAGATCACCACCACCCATAGACACCTGCAACACCAGGGGTATTGCAGATGCGTTGCCAACCTAGAGGCCTAAGATGGGATACCTCAAGTGCCAGTAATTTCACCGGCTGTCTTACTCTCCACGCCGAAACACAACAGTGCAAGCACTGCTGCTTCACGGCAGGATCAGCGAGAAAGATGGTGGTAGCAATCCGGGCGGACCTTGCACAAGGTCCTACCTGCAAAGACGTGATGAGGTAACAAACAAACAAACAAATAAACAAACAGACTTACAAACTTTCGCATTTATGATACACACACACACACACAAACATCACGCCTGTATTCCCAAATGGGGTAGCCAGAGCACACGAAACGTTACCGCTTCGGAGCCACTTTTAGCAAATTCGGGTTTTAAGTTTGACAAAAATGGTACAATAGTGACAGGTTGCTAGCCTACGGTTCCTCAGTCGTAATTCTATCCCGACACCACACAGGCATTGATATTACTATTTAGAGTTTACCCGTGGCTTCGCAGTCACGCGCGTTAACCATTCGATCTGGTAGCTACAGTTGAAATTCCGGGATTTAACAATATTCCCCTGGCAATTCCCAAATTTTATACTTATCGTGGTCTTCATTGAGGTTGTGTTAAGAACTGTCCAAAATTTCAAAAAGCCAGCCGTAGAAATTTCAAGATTGTATCCCTATCCCGTGGGAATATCGGGATAGAAAGTAGCCTATGTGTTATTCCAGACGTCCAGCTATCTACATACCAAATTTCATTCAGATGCGTTCAGCCGTTTTAGCGTGAAGGAGTAAAAACATACACACACACAAACTTTCGCATTTATTATATAAAAAAATAGTGGGACTCCCAAAAATTGCATTAGATTAGACTCTAGATAGTTCGTCCGTCCGTGGAAATGCTCGTATCAGGATAAAAAATAGTTCGTTTAAACAACCGGTGGGTAACTGGTGGGATTCAAGGTGGATGCAGGCTGCTTCCAACCGAAGCTAACAGGAGTTCTAGGAGGGAAGCCTTATACAATGCCCAACAGTGGACGTCTTACAGTTGATATGATGATGATGCATGAACTGACGAATTAAATAGAATAATATATTTTGACTCTTGAAACTATTGGTAAGTAAAGTCACTAAGTAATTAGTGTATCCGAAAAAGTCAGCGCCAGCCCGGGCTCTGACTGAACACAGCCTTCTGCTTCTACTCTGGGCTAAGGAACCGAAATAAGCTCTCTCGCATCTCATGCTCATTTTCTCCAATCGATAATGTGACACTGATCTGCTTCCGGTTTCTAATGCATGTGTACAGACACCTTTTTAAACGCCCTTCCACAACCAGCTACAACTGTGGCGACACGACAAGCTATTTTCTAATACATTGCGGGCGCTGCCTGTTAACCGCTGTGCACTGAGCGTTTTCAACGCGTAATGGACAGAGAATCTATGATCGAGTCGCAAGTGACCAAACTGACATAATATGGGTACTATAAAATAGAAGCATTCGCTCGATCATGTCCATTTTGTTTACCAGAAAATAATGTAGAAATAAAGTTCACAAGTCGACAATTTCATTCAATATCTCTACCATCATCATCATTCGATCTCTATTTATAGATACGTTCCAATGCTAGGCACCGGCCTCCTCTCAGAATGTGAGAACTTGGGCCGCAGTTCCAAAGCGCGCCCAATGGGAATTGGGAATTGCACATACACCATTGAATTACTTGAGGTTTTCTTCTGCTTAAAACTTGTGGGAAAAGTTACGTTACTCCAATATTACTCCATCGTTAAACTAGGCATCACCAAGGATTAAGTTTTAGTCAGAGACTAAACCTGGATTAGCTTACTCTTTCCTTACTTTTTGTTTATTACTACTGACTTTTACTAATCTCAAGTTCAACCTCGAATTAAAGTTAAACCTACTCTACTCCACGTTTATTAATAAGGCTGTATGAGTCAGTTTTGTCACGCCCATACTGAGTACGTGTATGAAAAAAACGTCGCAAAACTGTAATTTTTTTGGGGCCATGTTTTTAAACTATCGGAATCGATTGTGCTCTTGATTGATCAACCATATTTTTTCCAAAATTTAAAAAAAAGTACACTTTTTTTTAAAACGCCCAGGTATTCGGTCTTTGTTTGCTTTCTTATTTGTTTCCTTACTCGTTTATATATTTTGATAAATAAAGTTCCTTACCTTTTCTATAGCAAGCGATACCATTTGGATTAGAGAAGCTATGGTTACCAAAAATACAAAGCCGTAGACTAATGTCATGACGCGTGCCGCTGTCACCAGTTGCGCTCGCGCATTAGGTTAGAGTAGAAGTAAATCACCGGTTGGTTTTAAGTCTAAACCATCAAAAACGTAAATCTAAAAATGTGAGCCAAGTTTAATATTGAGAACATCAAAACGCAGTTATCAACTGTGCTCCCGAAAGAATTGAGCTGTTTTCTAGTTGATGTAGCTGGACGCCAACTTCAGCTTTCTAGGTCATCGAAAAGTTCCATCTTCTTATTCTGTTAAGATCATAATCTTATCTATTAGCTATCGCATGTTATATTTGTAATATATTACACTTACCATAATAATAACAGGTTTTTTCTTACATTACAAATGATTCCAGCAATATTGATTCAACGGCACTTTGTTTCGTGACGAAGACAGCTCATTTAAAAGGTGTTAAGTCGTATTTACTGTTTTACATACGACACATCCCAGTTTCAACTCCACTACACTCAAGTTTCATATCTATACACGATCATGTTGCGTTACATTTATATTTTTGAAAATAATTACAATTATGTTATCGAGAATTCCAATTTAAATTTAATAAAAACTCGACAATTCGATCCAAATGCAAAATGTAATTGTTCAAGCGAGCAAAACTAGTTTTATATACAGTTTTGCAGTTTAAATGACGTCTATCAAATAGTGATGTATATTAAATGGCGATTCATTATTTTTTAGTAGATTCACTGACAAGACCTTGACTCATGTCAGGTAAATTAAATAGTAATCAAATTACAATTTGAATGGTTTGAACCTTTTCCTTTCTTTTGTTGAAACCTGTATCACGGGTCATTTAACACCAAATGATCTAATTTCAGTTAAAGTACCTGGGCGACTGAGCTTTGCTCGGGCTAAAACTCGATAATAAACGTTTGAACAGGGTGAGCTCAAAATTGTATTTTATTTAAACTTTAAAATTGTAAACAAACCTGTTGACTAAGTGTGTTCAAAAAGAATATAAGAATTAATTAAACCTAAAAACATTTTCACGACATTCCTCGATGTGGATCCTAAATCCCGTACACAAACCTGATTATATTTGTACATTTAACAGCTGACTCATTTATGGTTTGCAAACACGACAACAAAGTAGCATGTCGTAACCGTAGTAGGTCGTATCTATACAGTGTGTCACCAGCAGCCAGCTTTTTTTTTAAGGTAGGTTCAAGTAACGTATTTCTGTAACTTAACACAAGTAATAACCAAAGTATCTGTCGGCTGCCATTTATACACTTACTTGTCAATTTACTTTGCTGTACATTGCTGGCAATTATAATTTTGTTAGAAAGTTAACAAAGTCTGAATTCTAGTTTATGAATTAAATTACATTATGCTTACACATATAACTTATGTCATGGTTACGATGCAGAAATACGTTACTTTACCATCGCTTACAAAAAGCCTGGATACCGGTAACACACCGTATAATAATGTATTTCATAGCACGATACGACTTTTTCGAATATAACCATTTTCTTGGCCCGCTGGTATGCTGAAGCGACAATTGGACCAAACAAAAGTAATCGTGTGCTGCATCTCAAATTAAATTGATTAATAAGAATGCGTTGTGTGACTTTATTGAGGTATTTTTTTTTCTTAAATGCATAATATGCACAAATGCTTTAATTTTTTCATCACACTTGCTCGCAAGACATTGTCGTAACATGCAGGCTACCTTGGTTGCAACCCCCCAAATAAAACCCTCGACCTTAATGTGCTTATCATGAAACGCGTGGTCGGTAAATGAGTCATTGCCCGTACTAATTTTCATGTCATGAAGCCCAAGGTCGGTAAATGAGTTTGTTCCTGCATGGTGTGCTGCTGCTCCGTCCGCACGCTGCATACGCACGCCATGCGCATGCTGCGGATTGCCAAGAGCGCAATCAGCGGTATCGGCAATTTTTGATAAAATATTAGTTTTTCTTTTACAAATATATAATTTTACTCGCAAATGTGATGAAAAACATTGTATGTCGCACGGGCGGTACTAGAATTATGAACATCGACTCGTTAAAGCCCTCAGTCTTCGACTTCGGGCTTCTAATAGACTTACTATTTCACGACTACTTACTATTTCAAGTATGGAAAAATACTGCAGCTTTAACTTTTTAAGTCTGCCGCGCACTGCACTGCACTGGCTGAACAGCCAGGTTGCCCAGTGCGTGAGCTTCCATATATCCTCGTTATGTTTAACTTGCTGCCGCAGCCAGGCTGCCTAATGAGCGGAGACCTTAATACAGTTTTAATTTTTTAAACACGTGGTTTTGAGAACTGGCCACTAAGAACGGACTCGTTTAAAAAAATAATGATGTAACAACAGAAAAATAAAAATTGGCGGGAGCCAAGCGGGAGCGACAAAGTTTTTGGATTGTTATAGTTTGCTTTGTGATAGATAAAATGTTTTTTATTTTCTCGCAGTAGTCGTGAAAAGCATAAGGTTTAGTCTCGGTCAAAAGTGCAATAGATAAACTTCGGCTCGGCCTTCGAACTAACACGTTCATCTATTGCTTACTTTCCAGCTTCTACAACAATGTGTTATAATCACTGTCTTCACGGACGTAAAGTAGCCTCAGTGAAACTCAAAATTCTTGAAATAGTGCTTTACTTTATAAATTACTAGTATATTTAACAGTGTATGTGCTAATCGTGCAATAATATGACTTAAATAAAATTAAAAAAATTGGGAAGATTGCCCACACGGACGAGTACTATCTTTTCGCAACTTTTCATTTCGCAAGCTAACAGCCTTATTCAAAAAAAAACTTAATTGAGGTTTGATCGGTCTGTTACTTAGCAGACTGATTAAGCTTAATAGACGGTTGTCAAGAAGTATGATTCATAAACACTTGCTAGCAGTCTGCTAGTTGTTGAGCTGCTGATAGACGGATTAGACGCGTTACGTTGGCCACCTTGACAAATCAAAGACAAAAAATGGCCTAATCGATAATTTAAAAAAATTGACAGCAGTGACAGCAAATTAGCAGGAAAAAAAATAAAAGCGAGATGTTTGTTTTCCCGCCATTTCGATCGCATGTTAATGTTGTGCAAAAAGCCATAATTATTTTAATCATGCTAAATTTTTTTCATATTTATTGTTAATTTATTGTTGCTAATTTAGAGGATTTTTAAATACAAATTCTGAAAATAAATTTTCCAGTTTTTTTTTTTAATCTTTGCGTAGCCCTGCCTTCACTATAAATATCTTCGGTATGGTTTTTTGCTCTTGTCAAAGTCAGCTGTTCAAACTTGTGGCGGCCATTTTGTGACTTAGCAGGGAGATAAAGGAGGGTCTACGGTCCTCTAACTTTAGCAGAGCCTTGATCGACTGATTAGCGCTAACAGACGTTTATGAATCATGTTTTTTAGCATCGGGCCTTCAAGGAGCCTTCAAGGAGGCTCTAACTTTTTATGAATAAGGCTGTAAAACTGTAAATATTTCAGGATTTATTTCAGGGCCATCGTGTAGAACCCTTTAGGTTAGGTTAGGTTAGTTTTATAAAAATCCTGAAATATTTACAGTTTCAGAAATATTTAACAGTTGGGAAATTAAAAGTTGCGAAATGAAACAGGTTGCCAAACGTTATTCGCCGAAACATTAGTAAACCCCACACGGAACAGAAAAATTGCCCACGACAAAAAGACGGTTAGTAAAAATCCTTCAGCTGACTTAGGTCATGTTTTAATTAAGTAACTTGCTGAGTACCTAGGTCATGTCATGTTTAGGTCATGCGTTCAAAATATTATATTTTGCAAATAATTCCACAATCATTAAGACTTTTACTATATTTGTTTTAAATGATAGTAATATCAAAATGGAATGATCATTAAATTGTATTTAGTCACTTCATTTAATTTTTATTACTCACTAGCTGTTACCCGCGGCTTCGTCCTCGCAGAATTTGTTTATCCCTATCCCGCGGGCATTATGCAATTTTCCGGGATAAAAACTTCCTATGTCCTTCACCGAGACTCAAACCTATCTGTTTACCGAATTTCATCTAAATCGGTTCAGCGGTTTAGACGTGAAGAGGGGGTGTGTAATGATTGGTATAATAACTTTTGATATATTTTCACTGGATACAACAACATTTAATATAACTTCATTGGATATAATCACTCAAGGAACATAATAAACTTTTGGTATAACAATAGTCAGTATAATTTCATTTAAAAACCATAGTATTTTACAAAAGAGTCGGTTCTGGCGCTTCGCCGGCCGCGCCGCGGCACGCTCGCTTCGCTCGCTCGACTCGCGCGCTGTAAGGTCACAGTTCCACCTAACACTCGTCCTCGCTTCGATCGTCGTCGTAACCTAACCTCTACACCAACCTTCCTTAGAGTAAAATAGGTAAGAAATAATAGTAGTAAGTATTCCAAATTATGTCAATAGTACATTATACCAACTGAGCGTTATATCGAACAAGGTTATATCCCATGTATGTTATACGTTATGACTGTTAGATTAATAGTTGTTATATTACAAGTTCATTATATCTGTCAACTGTGTGTAATGTGTAATTATATTACATGAGAATATATCAAATTTTGTTATATCAAAAGTGCATTATATCCTTTAATCGTTATATCCAGTGAAAATATATCAAAAGTTATTATATCGATCGTTACGCACCCGTGAAGAGGTAACAAACAAACGAACAGACTTACATACTTTTGTATTTATATTTATAATATTAGGGGGATTTTATAGTTCTGTGCCCTGTGCCTAATAATGATTGATTATGTTGAGCAAGTTCTATTGGTGTAGCCTTGTATTACTTTCGGGTGCGCATGTGATGATCAAAATGTGTATATTTGGTTATCGCCAGCGCTGTTTGATGACAACATCCACATAGCCATCGAGGAGGCGCTCGCGTGTGCCCGCTTCCCTCTTGATAGTGGTGTGGGCGAAAACACGGCCTTTCTGGAACGGGAAGGTTTTCAGCAGCGGGAGATCTGGGATTGACATGTTCGTCAGATGGTATACCCCCTGGATAAAATGATAAAAAAATTAATACAAGTATTTTACTGACAGTACTCTTTTTGGCATTTGAAATTTACCACGAGCTTTGCGGTGAAGGAAAACATCGTAAGGAAACCTGCACAAACGTGCGAAGCAATTCAATGGTGCGTGTGAAGTTCCCAATCCGCACTGGGCCCGCGTGGGAACTATGGCCCAAGCCCTCTTGCTCTGAGAGGAGGCCTGTGCCCAGCAGTGGGACGTATATAGGCTGGGATGATGATGATGATGACTCTTTTTGGCCGGGGCACATTGCTCGCAGGACTGATGGCCGATGGGGTCAAAAGGTTCTCGAATGGCGTCCGCGGACCGGGAGACGAGCTGTCGGTAGGCCTGGTTAAGATAGCGGGATCGCGGTGGATGCGGAAAGCCTTGGGGGAGGCCTATGTCCAGCAGTGGACGTCTTTCGGCTGACATGATGATGATGACTCTTTTTGGACTGTAGTTGCATTGGGTATATCAAATTTCATGTCACTAAGACTACTGGAATTGGATTAAAGTCTAACTTCCAAGTTTTCATATTACTCTTTTACTAACAGTGCAAGTTAAATGAAAACTTTCAGTAAATATCATGGGGCAATTTGCATCAATTATTTTTTAAATTATAATTGATTACCTACAGAACTCCATGAAAAAACATATTTTAATGAAGAATTGAGTGGCTTTATAATTAGCAAACGGATATTTAAAATCACTTCAGTCAGTAGTAGTTATATTAATTAAGTAGCCTAATGACCAATAAGAACAAGCGATATGTCACTGGATAGCTTATTCTAAGTTTAAAAACTTTTACTATGGCAGGTAGTCCCAAATCTTTGTATGAAAAAAGTTACCGCTGCATAAAAGTAGGTTTTTCGATACTAAGTTCCTGTATGTTGATGATTTTGTCGTTTCGAGATTGTCCGCCGTACAAAAAGTTGTAGAATATAAAAAAAAACCTTTCCAATGATATACCTAAGGCTTGTCGTTATTGATTCCTAGGCCAGAGTCCATACAGATCTGCCCCTCCTTCTTTAGTTATAACACTCATTCCTGACTTACAACCTATCCAAATAACTATAAAGAAGGCTATCATAAAATCTATAATTTTTAAATAAAAGCAGTTGCAAAAAAACAGCTGATACATAGAACCAGTTAAATAAAACTGATAAAGATAACCTTTGGTATTGGACAAGTCTTAGGCAGGTCTTTATTAATGTACTGGCCGAAGACATTGTCTCGGAGGAGCAGATCGCACAGCTTGTAATGCATCTCCACAAAACTGCGGCGGTACTCGTTACTCAGGAACTCGTGTACAAAGACGTCCACCTGAAACACCACAGAGCGGTGGCATGTTGGAGTGTACAATGGAACATGCATAAATAAATTTAGTGGGTATAGTAGGAATAGGTAGGGTTTGCAGGTGGTAGGACCTTGTGCAAGGTCCGCCCGGATTGCTACCACCATCTTGCTCGCTAATCCTGCCGTGAAGCAGCAGTGCTTGCACTGTTGTGTTTCGGCGTGGAGAGTAAGACAGCCGGTGAAATTACTGGCACGTGAGGTATCCCATCTTAGGCCTCTAGGTTGGCAACGCGTCTGCAATACCCCTGGTGTTGCAGATGTTTATGGGCGGTGGTGATCTCTTACCATCAGGAGACCCATTTGCTCGTTTGCCATCCAGTCAAATAAAAAAAAAAAATATTTGAGCTGTCCCGATCTTGTTAAAAGCCATTGTATTCTTTTGTGTGTTTCAAGTGCATAATCCTCAGTTTAAAATGCAACGAAATAAGTATAAGATAAAATAGCTCATTGAAATAACGATTTTATTATTTACACGAGAGAATTCATTTTAAATAAAACTTTGTTGGCAGCTAATGTTTTTCATAATTGAATGCGTCTTAGACAGGCAGCCTCAAGGTAAAGTATTATCTGCGAACATGTATTTATTTTAACATGTACTTTCTGCTCTAGAGCAGACAATAAAATCTACACATTACACACAGTTATTTGTCTAGACAATAAAATCGTTATTTCAATGAACTACTTTATTTCATATTTCCGTTCATTTTAAAAATTGAGTATTATGCGGTTGAGGGCACAATATAATACAATGGCTTTGTTCGAAAGGTTGGCTGTTAACAAGATCGGGACACTTCAAATAATTCCATACATCGGAAGTTTTTAAATAATTTGTTGAATCAGGCGTTACTAAGAGGGCGTCCAGGATATCAATGAACTAAAAGAATTTCTTTGCCCACCCGCGACCTTATAATAGCTAAGTTTATGCAAGATATGCGTGTTCATGCAGTTCCTCCACCACCACACTGTAACGCGTAACCGCGAAACACTCTCTAATATATCTCTCTATTTGAGTCTAACATCCGGTAGCATGATGTACAGTATTGCTCTGAAGATGAGCTCTGGTTGAGTTCAAAACGCGTCAGTGTAGTGTGGTGGTGGTGATAGATGGGTTTGTGTAATGAACTGCATGAACACGCATATCTTGCATGAACTCAGCTATCATAAGGTCCACGAGTCGCGGGTGAGCAAAGAAATTCTTGATAAGGTGTTTGAAATTTGTCGTGATTTAGTGTGTTTTTTTTTCTGTCAATAAATGTTGTGTTTGAGTTTGAAAATTAATCCATAAAATGCAGCAGACGGCTGGGTTTAGTCTCACTGAATATCCCTGTACAATGTTTTTACTTTGAAAATTTTAATTCAATATTAAGTCATTACTTTACATCGACCAATGTATGAAACATTTTGGCAACGGCGATTAAAAAAAATCTCTAAAAACACTTACTGGGGTGTTCAGTGAAACTAATTCATAATTAATTTATTGCATAATTATCATGTCGATTTTATAATAATACATAGTTCGAGCATAAACCCTGTACGGCCACAGCAATTTATATCACATTATTTTACACTAAGTTCATACACTACATTATACATAGGTATTACACAACATATTAAATTATATAATTCCCACCACCCGCTGAAATATTCTAGATGTTTTTTTTTAATTATATCCTATCTCACCTGATGATCTTGCATATTTGGACCGCTAATGCAGTCAGTTAATACTTAATGGGGTTCTATTTTTGCATTCACATACACGGTGATTTTTAATCGGTGATCAGGAATAACAAGGCGATAAAGACGGTCATACTGAATAACTTTTCCCATGGGAGCAATACGAAAAGCGGGAAAAAATAAATCCCTGGTTTCATTCATTGAGGCTGATGAGGTACTGAGGTTTTCTATGAAATAGCTATATTTACCCCGATTTTCGTATTGGTCCCATGGGAAAAGTTGTTCAGTATGACCGTCCTTATCGCTTCTTGTTATTCCTGACCACCGATTAAAAATCACCTGTATACTCGAACTTAATATTAGTAAGATTATGGTCGATGGAAACTCACTAAAACGTTGTTGCCAAGTGGCACAAGGGTTTCTCCATGTATATGTATGTAGTGTATGGGATCGTTGCGGCCGAACCGCTTAGCTGTAGCGTTGCAATCCCTATAGTACTTCGGGTTCCAATACGTCAAATTCAAGGCCTCTACGTCCACATAGTATATCTGTAAATAGTATGTTACTTGGTTATTAACGTCGTTTTTTTGCGCTCGTTTGCATCGATACAAACGCAATTAGAACGCTTAGCAAACGCAAGGAAGCCGGCACGTTTTAACCACACACGATCCTTGCGTTTTTGGAACGCAAGCGTTTACATCGCGTCTGTTATCCCCCCCCCCCGCCCCACCCGTCGCTCCCCCTCGCTTAGGCGCGGTGCTTTTGTGCCGATATAAACGCTCGCTTACAGCGCGTTTCATTTGCGCCAAAAAACGTGTAAAATCTGTCAAAACGCGATGAAAGTGCGTAGAGGACGCGCGCATCAAAAACGCGCGTCGTCAGCGCGTAAAAAAACGTCGTGTGAAGGCCCCTTAGTTGGTCAATGTTGATGTTAATAAAATAATAGTCAAACGAAATAAGAATTTCAATCTAGACACGCGGCAGCGTGTCAATTCAAGTTCAAGCAAAGGAACTGGCTAGCCAGCGCCGAATGTAATATTACACGAACCACTTGGCGCCACTTTTGACCCTTCTATAACTCAAAACCTCTTTAACGTAAACACATCAAACTACGTGTGTTTAAATATAATATATGTTGAATAACTTTATAAAATGGCTGATGTAATGAAAACTGGCCAAGTCAAATCTAACCTACTTTAAGATCTCACATTTTTAAATAACAACAATTGTTATAGGTATCCAATAAAGCAAAGAAATAGAGTTTAGTACTTGTTCATAATGTTATTTTGTTCCTGTAAATACATATTTGGATTTTGCATAGAACTTGGCACTCATCTAGATCTCCATTCATCTTGCTGCGAAGCCCACAGCCAAGCATTATTTTTGTATTGAACTTAGCTCTCCTTTTTTACATTTATGTTTTTGGTGGGATTATTATATCTACTTCGATGACCCCGCTATAGCTCTAGCACTACCTAGGTACAGTCGAGTTTATAAACTTGTGAGCAAAATTTAGATCATAAATATCTGAACACGACTCTATTGATAACGGCGTAGAAGCGTATTAAGTTATTTTTGATCAAATGTTTGCTCACAAGTTTATGATTATGAACTCGACTGTACCTACTAATAGGTACGTAATCTGGGCTATTGTACAAACTTTTATTTTCATAGTTAACGTATATTCATTAGGAGCAAATTAGGAGACAATTTTGTTTACGAGCACACCGGATGTTAGTGATGCAACGGAAGTCTCTTAGCGGAACCAGAAACGGAAACAGATGTCAAAAGTAAATTTTAGCAGAAACGGAAACGGATACGGATGCAGAAACGGAAGTGTAAACACTATGAAAAAAAACCTTTTATTACAAATATATTTTTATATACACAATAGAAAACAATATTGCAAATTAAATTTTGTTGATATTCAAAATTAAGTAATGGTAAGTGATATTTTATGAAAAGCACCTTGGTGGTAGGACCTTGTGTAAGGTCCGCCCGGATTGCTACCACCATCTTACTCGCTAATCCTGTCATGAAGCAGCAGTGCTTGCACTGTTGTGTTTCGACGTGGAGAATAAGGCAGCCGGTGAAATTACTGGCACGAGGTATCCCATCTTAGGCCTCTAGGTTGGCATCGCATCTATTAAACCCCTGGTGTTGCAGATGTTTACGGGCGGTGGTGATCTCTTACCACCAGAAGACCCACTTGCTCGTTTTCCATCCAGTCGAATAAAAAACTCAACCGTCGTAATCTTCCGATTATATTTCCGATAAAAGTTGCAGAAACAGAAGCGAAAACGGATGTTAAAAAGCGCGCGGAAAATCCGCAGTTGCAGAAACACAAACAAGTCTGTTACATCACTACCGGATATAAGCCATCACAACAATGAAACCATTAATGACGGGTACATATAGTTTGAGGTAAACAATATATTTTTTGAGGTTATTGACCGTAATGTAGGAGACGACGCCCTTGCCTGGCAATACAGTAATAATTACAGCAACAATATTAAGAACTACAATAACAATACTAAATCTAATACCGAGCAATTGTATCTTGTACCTATATAAATATATTTCGGGGATCTCGGAAACGACTCAAACAATTTCGATGAAATTTGGTATGTAGGGGTCTTCGAGGATGAAAAATCGATTTAGCTTGGTCTTATCCCTGGGATATAGATACTGAATGAACATAATGTATAGGTCTGAACACTTCTTAGGAGGCTTATGTGCATCTGGGCTGGCTTCTGTGACGTCCTGCTCGCAATCCTGCCACTTACGTGCAGTTCACGTGACGTCATAATATAAACATAACGGAGGCTTACGAACCGCTGTATGCTCTTGCGACTAGGCTGCGATAGGTTTACCTTGCCCATGTTACACTAATACAAAATAAAGTGATATAATCATTAACATCTTTGATTTGACCCTCGTATTAGGGTTGCCAACTTTTTTTACAAGAAATAAACTTTTTGGGCCTGAGAAAGAAAATAAACAGTATTTTAGAAATATGAACAATATTTTAGTTTGGAACAATGAACAGTGTTTTAATGTTTTAAAGGCAAATTTTTAGTCCTTCTCCCGCATCTAATCAAATTAGCGACAGTCAAACTATAATTAAATTAATAAGGAGCTACTTAGTTTCTTTGTTAGTACATTGACAGATTCGTCCTGAAACGCCATTACTGTGACTAGATAAGCTGCATTGACTTAGCGTGTGCTTAGTGTTAGGCATTTTGATGCTTAAAACAGTATTTTGTATACTTTATTTTTGTGCAACAATAAAAAGTATAATGTTGTGAAAACAGTATAGTACTGTTTTTAACAGTAAAGTTGGCAACCCTACCTCGTACCACAGAATAACTAATAGTACTGCTCTGCTCGTACGCAGGCGTTGTAGGCTCTGCAACTCATGTCATGCCTTATTATTACGTATCAATAAACAAATAAGCACTCGTTTGAGCTAACACGATATCAAAACTTACAATAGGTACGCCACACAGATTAATATTTAACCACTCACAAACATCGTAAACATCAAAATAAATAATTAAATCACATAGTAAGGCAGAAAATTACAGCTGGTATGTTTCCATACCAGAATGTGTTCATAATAAGTAGGAGGTAGTTCAAAATAAACTCCAGGCACGCTTGCTTGATCACAACAAACATACAAGGTAGATACCTACTATTCTCTATTCGGTGACAAGGTTCAAGTTTAGGTACGTGTTGTTTGTTTGTTTATAATCTTTATTGTACAAAAAGGAAAAACAAAAAGGTTACATAAAAAAAGTAAAGTGTTAAGTTTTTGCTTGAAATAAACAGCATATTTTTTTTTTACAATACAATACAAAGACTCTTTATTGTACACCAGACATAGTAAGCGATACAGAAAACAGATACACAGAGAAAAAATAACAAGGTGAGCAGTAGGCGGCCTTATCGCTAAAGAGCGATCTCTTCCAGGCAACCATTTTTACAGAAAGAAGGAAGGACTAGTTTGCAACAGGTGGTGCATCAAAAGTAGATCAGAAAATTTAAACGTAACAGAAATACATCTACGAATACATACATAATTTTAAGTACAAAGGCGGACATAATCCCTGCAGTTCTTGTCTCCTTGTGCTGACGGTGACTAACATCTATCTAGTCTTATATCTGGTAGCATGGTGAACGGTTGTGATGCTCTGAAGATGAGCTCTGGTTGAGTTCGAAACACGTCAGTGTAGTGTGGTGGTGGTAATAGATGGGCTTGTGTAATTTGTGTGGGTTCTTACAGTATGGAGGTGGAGGAACTGCATGAACACACATTTCTTGCATAAACGTACCTAGCTATCATAAGGTCGCGGGTGGGCAGTGATTATTTCAGTTCATTCACATCATAGAACATTAGACGGAGTGCTTGGTTTGAACTTTTTTTACTGACTGTACGTACTTTTTAGGGTTCCGTAGTCAACTAGGATGTCTGTCTGTCTGTCTGTCTGTCCGTCCGCGGCTAAGCTCAGACACCGTTAATACTAGAAAGTGTGGGGTATCTTTGGTTAGGTCTTTTAAAACCATTGCGGGGTTGCCAAGACGATTTTACGATTCAGTGATCTGTTTGCGAAATATTCAACTTCAAAGTGCAAATTTTCATGAAAATCGAGCCTCCACCCCTCCCCCTCTAAAATCTAAACCGGTGGGTGGAAAAATTTGAAAAAATTCACGATGGTAGTAAGTATATCAAACTTACAAGGAAAACTATAACGGTTTTCTTGAGAATTATTAGTAGTTCAAGAGTAAATAGCAGCCTAAGGTATAAAATATAGCTAAACTTGCCATATTCCGTACAAAATACGAAATCCTTAGAAAAGTATTACTTATTTTTTTCGTAATGGCTACGGAACTCTATTTCGGGCGTGTCCGACACGCTCTTGGCCGGTTTTATGTGCTTTTATGTGTAATGGATTTAAAAGACCTATCCAACGATACCCCACACTACAAGATTGGATGAGAAAAAAAATCACCCCCACTTAACGTCTATGGGAGGTACTCTTAAAATATAAAAAAAAAATACCCTTTTGTCGGCATAGCTTACAGATATATTCGTGCAAAATTACAGCTTTCTAGCATTTATAGTCCCCGAGCAAAGCCGCGGTCGGACAGACAGACAGACATGGCGAAACTATAAGGGTTCCGTTTTTGCCATTTTGGCTACGCAACCCTAAAAAAAGTCTAATTGAATTAACCTGGGTACCTAACTCATGTATTTAAATCAAACTAAGTTAAATTTAACTTTATCAAATAAAGCATATCAATAAATAAATAAGTTCAATCAATTAGATTACATAAAGTTAGAAGGTGTAAGTAACTTTATTTACTACCACTTTTGAGAGAGAGAGAGAGAGAGAGAGAGAGAGAGAGAAACATTTATTTACACATATTCGATACACATAAAAATACATTAGATGGAAAGAGAAAAATAATAATAATAACATCGAATAGTATAAAGTGGACCCCACTCAGCATACTGTTACGGCAAGCCGCAACGCTGTTTTTCAGTGGGACCCATTTTGTTTTTATTAATGCATAATTTCTTACCTTCTCTTTAGCAACAGCAGTTCTGATCAGAAATTCCGTAACGAGCAGAAAAAATATTCCGATACATACTAGCATAGTGCTGCTAGCTTTGCACTTGCGTATACGTATTTAATTATTTATTATTTTTTGTATCTATTTATCTATTTACAATAATCATAGAACGTTCGCTGTATGCTTGTATTTGAAGCAATGCGTAAAATTTCGGGAATTGTTTTGTTCTCTCATAGAAATGATCATCAAAACAACATCAGCTCGGTATTATTATATTGTTAAGCATAATTCTATGTTGTGTAAGTTTCATTCAATAAAGTGAATCATCAGTCGGTTAAATAAATGAGGTAAGTAAATAAGTAAACTGCAAACATATTTTTATAGAATGAAAACCTTAACCGTCTGTTTGTCCGTCCGCGGCTAAGCTCAAAGCCAAAAGTACTAGAAAGCTGTAATTTGGCATGAATATACATATCAGTCATGCCGACAAAGTGGTAAAATAAAAATAAAACTTTTTTAGGGTACCTCCCTTAGACATGTGGGGGTGTTTTTTTTTGTCGACTAACGCTATAGTGTGGGGTATTGTTAGATAGGTCTTTTGAAATCATTGGGGGGTTGCCGGGACGATTTTCCGATTAAGTGATCTGTTTGCGAAATATTAAAACTTGAATGAAGGCCACGACATAATGTTTGGGAACTCCTTGGGAATATTTATGATATTTTAAGTAAATTTCCAGACCTAAAAGTTCACAATTGCCGCAGCCTATTATTGCTGAACTTGAAAATATTTCTTCTCTCTCTCTCTCTCTCTCTCTCTCTCTATGCTTGTGAGGCGACACAACACAAGTCGTCACAACAAACTGCATCAGATAAATGTGAACGCAACCATATAAAATGTATGAAACCGATACCGTTCTAATGCGTCACGACACAACAGGATAGATAAATGTGAGGCGGGCTTTATTCCCCATCCAAGCTTTTGCTCGGGTAAATCATTGTCTTACAAAGTAATGGTAATTTTGGGATTTTACAAAATTATTTTATTAACAAGTCCTTCAAAATAAGATAAATATTTTTATGTTCATATTGGAATCTCAGATATCTTTGCAATATCATTTAATAATTAGAGGGTTCTTAATAAAACTGGTGTAAAGTTTTTTTTTATTAATTTTGTTTCAGGTCTGATGTAATGTGGAGGCTTGTTATGAAACAAATTTCATTTTGTGAAATCCGAAATGAGACTACTGATCACAATGACATTAAATAACGATTAAAATAAAATAAAAGTAACTTAATCATCAATGTGAACAAAAAGTGTGCAAAGTGAACAGTAACTTTAAAAAGTGAACAATAAGTGTGCATAGTGTACAAAGGATGGCGGTAAAGTGAACAATAGGTGAGGAAAGTGAACAAAAAGTGAAAAAAGTACACAAACGGTGTAACTACTAGGTAAACATGCAGACAAACGTGCAGATCGACTCAAAGAACTTGAGGCACTCGCCTGAACACGGCAAGGGAAAAGGCTCAAATCGACTAACAGCTGAGGTAAGTTTACCAAAATGCCTCATTTCAGCTACCTATTTATTTTATCTTTTAGTTAAAAAAATATGACATGAACGGTGCGAACCTATTTACCCGACTGCAAGGAGTGGTATTGTTTTTTCGGAAATTATTTATTAATTTTGACAAAGACCACACTCAACTATTGGCAATAACATAAATACAAAACAGTACAGCTAGACTATTTAAATAATTAACTTCTTTAAAAGCTAAAGCTTTGGTAAACTGTAGCCACTGGATCGCGTTTTGTCTCTCAGGTAGATTATGAAAGAAAGAAAGAAAGATTTTTTTTTGTGTATGCTTATGTATGTTTATTGACATGCAGTTTAAATGTAGTCTATTGATATTGATATGTATTAGTTTATTATTTTTATTGTTTTGTATTAGTGTGTACCCATATATGTATGTGTAGGTTTTATTTCTTATTTTTGATGTATGTTTCGGTTAATTTAAATTTTTGATCCTTTTATCTTTCCATTGTAGTGTCTACTCTTGTTTCTGTTGTCCTTCCAATCGTTCAAAGGTTAACTGGAAGAGATCCCTTTAAGGGATAAGTTCGCCTTTGTACATCTCTTTCTCTTGTTAATTGTAATTTTCATATGTTTTATGTACAATAAAGAAATACAACAACAACAACAACAAGAAGATTTATTATGGTTTAATGAGCGTAGGAAGTCCACCAACAAGATGGACGGATGAACTGTTTATATACATATAGATGCAGGCCGCTTTCAACCGCAGCAACTGGAGTTGTATTTCGCTGCACAGTCTTCTCATGATAATAACTCATGTAGTATTCGTATTCTACAGCCGTTGACCACGTATGTAAAGAGTAAGTTTCTAAACGAAAAAACGTCTTGCTCGTACTAGTTTTCCCGCGCGCATAGCTGTCATTTGTCATTCTCGTTTTCGTGCAGCCAACGACTACCATTATTCTTGCATCATTCGCGTAAAATAGAAAATAGAAACAGCAAAAATGCCGAAGGACAAGGAGAATTCATTGGAAAGAATCAAGAAGAAGTTACGTAGACTTGAACGGAAATTAAAATCACGTTCAAGGACACGATCCCGTTCTCCCTTGCCCATGAATCATTGGGAATCCGAAAAAGAGCGGTCGGAGACACCGCTAATTTGGGAACCAACTGAGGACCCAGAACAGAATAATCATACGGAAGAGCAGGAACAGAATATTGATCATACCGAAAAAGGTAAGTCAGTGTTCACAACGTGCCTAATTTCGTGATGCGTTTTACCTCAAGGGTAAACACCTTCACTACTCGGTACTTGATAAATGATGCCTAAGGATCACAATGTCCTTTGCATTGCGGTATACTACACATGGGTATACTCTTTGCTATTATACTTTGCATACAGTTAGCATTGCGGTGTACTATGTTGGGTACACTCCTTGCTCCAATGTCATGGCGTTCTACTTCATGGGTAGTTCCCTGACTTATTGCGTATGTTATCTTAAACCAAAACTTTAAATAGTTTTTTTATTTCAGCTGAAACAATGGTCAGTGCTGAAGTTCTTAAGCTTCTCGGGGAAGCCCCGGAAGAAGTTGGCTATGGGCCGGACTTACTTCCACAAATATGCTCAAGGTGGCAAGGGATTATTAAAAAGGGCCTTGAAAAAGCAGAAAAAGTCAATATTGTTAAGAAATATCCCCCGCCGGCTAATTTTAAATTAGTAGATGCTCCCAAATTAAACCCAGAGGCCCAGGCGGCAGCAGGTGAAAATGTGATCAAAAGAGATAAAGCAATTGAGGCTAAACAAAAGCAGGTTTCATGTGCCCTGATTGCTATTGGGCAAGCACTAAATAAATTATGCAAGGCTCCCCAAGGTAATGAAGACATAATCACACTTTTAAGTGATAGTGGTAGGCTTTTATGTGACTACCACCATGCAGAGTCTTCAACCAGAAAACAATTTCTATTGACAGGATTGGAAAACAAAACTGCTCGGGAAGCACTTAAAGATACAGAGGTTGATCAGTGGCTCTTTGGTGAAAACTTAGCCGACAAATTAAAGGCCTCAAAGGCTATAGAGCGATCCAGCAAGGACCTCAGAGGATCCCAGAACAAAACAAAAAGAGTTCAAAACCAATTAAACAATCCAAACAATTTAAACTTCAAGGGCCCAGCCAACAATGTTTACAAACCAAAACTCAAGGACAGAGACTGGGATACCAGTCCCAGCCATATCAGAAAAACAAGCAGCAAGGCCATTTCAACCAAGGGTCCATCAGAAACAGCACCAGCAACACTACAACAGTCGGCGCTAATTGATCAGGTGTGTAATAATTATTGTGGCCAGCTCAGATATTTTATGACGCAGTGGCAAAAGATAACCCAAGATCTTAGGATTTTATCCTGGATTTCAGGATATAAAATTCCCTTTTTAAGTCCACCAGAGCAAACAATATTTCCAAAAACAATAATTTTGTTCCTTTGAAGCTTTAAAGATAGATAAGTCAATATCTGAGTTGTTGGAAAAAAGGGCCATTGTAAAATGTAAACCAAGTGAGGGACAATATTTATCTAAAATATTCACTGTTCCCAAACCTAACGGTCAGGATAGATTTATTCTAAATTTGAAAAATTTAAACAAATATGTACAAACTGAGCATTTCAAATTGGAAGACATAAGGACATGCATAAGACTAATGACTCCTAAGTGCTATATGGGGACTATAGACCTCAAGGATGCCTACTTCTTGCTAGGCATACACCCCAAGTATAAAAAATACCTGAGGTTCATGTGGAAGTCAGATATTTATGAATTTCAGGTTTTACCATTTGGTCTTAACACTGCTCCTTATGTTTTTACAAAATTACTCAGACCTGTCATGCAAAATTTAAGATCTAATGGCCATATGTTAAGCTATTATTTAGATGATATATATATTGTTGGAAGGTCATATGATGAATGTCTAAATAGTATTCATGCTACGTTGCAAACTGTCACAACCTTAGTTTCATAGTAAATTATGAGAAAAGTTCGCTGATACCCCAGACTTCTGTTCAATATTTAGGATTCATTTTAGATTCTGAAAATTACCATCTGTCCTTGCCAGATAAAAAGAAGACAAAAATTAAACAAGAAATAAATTTATTCTTAAAATTATCTACATGTAAGATTAGAGATTTTGCGCATCTAACAGGGTTGCTTGTATCTGCTTGTCCTGCTACCGAGTATGGCTGGCTGTATACAAAAGACCTGGAAAGACAAAAGTACATTTACTTGAAACAAAGCAGTGGTGATTATGATAAAATAATGCCTGTGTCTGTAGCAGTTAAGAATGACTTAACATGGTGGTCAAGAAAAATTGATAAAGCAAAGAGTAAAATTAAATGCAATAATTTTTGTAAAGAAGTGTACAGTGATGCTTCTTTGACAGGATGGGGTGGCTCATGTGAAATGGAGACTGCTGCGGGATTATGGAATGATGAGGAAAAGAAAAATCATATTAATTATCTCGAACTTTTGGCTGCTTTTTTAAGCCTTAAAACATTTTGTTTTAATTTGAGTGATTGCGAAATACTTCTAAGAATCGATAATACCACAGCAATCTCATATATTAACCGCATGGGTGGTGTCCAATTCCCACACCTCAACTCGATTACTAGACAAATTTGGAAATTTTGTGAAGACAGAAAATTAATAATTTTCGCCTCATATATTAAATCTGAACTGAATGTTATTGCCGATAAGGAGTCCAGAAAATCACATTCTGAAATTGAATGTGAACTAAGTGATAACTTTTTCCAAGATATATTACACAGTTTTGGGTTGCCAGATGTAGATTTATTTGCAAGTCGGGCAAATGCAAAATGTAAACGCTATGTGTCATGGAAAGGTGACCCAGACGCCTTTCAAATAGATGCCTTTACTCTTTCATGGAAACCATATTTTTTCTATGCTTTCCCTCCTTTTTCACTGATATCAAAAATGTTACAAAAAATTATTTCTGAGCAGTCAGAAGGCATTGTTGTGGTACCTAAATGGCATGCACAGGCATGGTACCCTGTATTTATGAAACTTGTATGTTCAAAATGTATTACATTAGGCCCAAGTTCAACATTATTTAAAACTTATTCCAGCAACCAGCCGTTTCAAGAACGTCTTATCCTGGTTGCCGCGGTGCTGTCCGGGAAGCGCTATCACACAGAGGAGTGTCGTCAGCTGCCGCCGACATAATGTTGGCCTCACTCTCACACAGTACCGCCAAACAGTATGATACGTACCTGAAACAATGGTATAATTTTTGTGTAATTTATAATATTGATTATTTGAAGGCATCAGTGCCTCAAGTACTTACTTTTTTAACGAACCTCTGCAATGAAGGTGCTGGATACGGGAGTATTAATTGCTGTAGATCTGCCCTATCTCTTTTGTTAGGAACAAAACTGTCATCTGATGACAGAGTGAAACGATTTATGAAAGGTGTATTTCGGTTGAATCCCCCACAACCTAAATACAGCGTAACCTGGGAACCTCAAATTGTGTTAAATTATTTGTCTACATTGTTTCCAAATAATAGTCTATCATTAGAAAATCTTAGCAAAAAATTAGTCACCTTATTAGCCATTGCTACTGCACATAGAGTACAAACTTTATCTTTAATAAAGATATCTAATATCCATCAATATCCTGATAAAATACTTATTAAAATATCTGAGTTGATTAAGACTTCGAGGGCAGGCTCTAATCAACCAATACTTACCTTGCCTTTTTTCTTAGATAAACCTGAAATATGCCCAGGGCAAGCCTTACTTGCATATATGGACAAGACTAAGGCAATTCGTAATAACTGTGATCAATTATTGATTGCTTTTAAAAAACCACATAAACAAATAACTTCTCAAACTATCAGTAGGTGGATTAAGCTAACTCTAAATAAAAGTGGCATTGATACTTCCATATTCACTGCTCACAGTACGCGCCATGCGTCCACGTCCGCCGCAAATCGACTCGGTGTGAATATTGACACCATAAGAAAAACTGCTGGTTGGAGTGAAATGTCTAAAACATTTGCTAAATTTTATAACAGACCAATTGTACAATCTGATGATTTTGCACGATTAGTTCTAGCACCTAATACATAAGTAATCTTGCTTACGTTAAGATAAGCATATTGTTTCTTGTTGTCTTCAGTCATATGTATGTGACTGAAATAGGTTGATTATTGAAAATGTTCACATAATTATTTTTGAGCAAATAATAGAATATTTTATTTTGTTAATTGTGCTAATTTTAATTTTGATTAAAATTATCTTATTATTTCACGTTAATGACTTTTCTTCGCAACTCTGAACATCTACATGAGTTATTATCATGAGAAGACTGTGCAGCGAAATACAATTAGAAATTAAACGAACTTACCTGAAGTGAAGTTCTATTCTAATTGTGTGAGCTGCACAGTCTCGAAATGATAATCCCTCCCTCCCAGTTACCCGCATATTATCGCGAATCAAGTCATTACGTTATTTTATTGTATATTTATTCTCTAAACTAAATGACAAATGACAGCTATGCGCGCGGGAAAACTAGTACGAGCAAGACGTTTTTTCGTTTAGAAACTTACTCTTTACATACGTGGTCAACGGCTGTAGAATACAAATACTACATGAGTTATTATCATTTCGAGACTGTGCAGCTCACACAATTAGAATAGAACTTCACTTCAGGTAAGTTCGTTTAATTTCTAAGTATATGGGGAGGCCTATTATTCAACAATGGACGCTATACGACTCATAAATTATGATGATGTTGAATGAGAGCGCATCTCCCCTTCCCCTTACACTTCCTCTATCCCTCTCCCCTTTAGGCCGGCAACGCATCCGCAGTCCTGATTATGCTGTAGGTGTCCATGGGTGGCGGTGATCGCTTACCATCAGGTGACCCGCATGATCGTTTGCCAGCTATTTGATAAAAAAAATCTTACCACTTCATAGCCAAAAATATGCAAAACACAAATTAACGGTCCCATGTGAAATCGCTACCTAGTCTATAGTGGCATTGTTCTTGGCATTTGCTAACTCTTCCACTAAAGTAACGGATCTCTAAACGAACCCCCCACGGGCTTGCTTGCTTGGTTCTGTCTGGAGTGCTATTAAAACTTAAACCACATACTTTCAAACATAAGGTACAATTTGAATTAAATAACTCATCGCTAATAGGACTTTTCGTGATGAAACAGTGGAAAAGTGCACACCAGCCAAATAATTATGTGGTCTACCACCCTAAAGTTGATTATCGTTTGCATGTCATAAAACTATAATGCCAATAGAGGTGTCTGTCAACTTGAAAGTTCAACTTTAGCGACATTATTTGATAGGAACTTGTTTGAAAATAGATAGACCAGTTATTTGGCTGATGGTACTTTAGTAATACGTTATGTCTGTCTGTCAGGGTACTTAAAATTAAAAAGCTGACGTCTAGATTGTAGCCGTTCAGGGTCACAGTCTGCGTAGGCCCAGCATCCCACACAGTAGGCATGACAAAGAAATTTGTTACTAAATGAAACTCCTATTCCATCCTTAAGTGCTATTTTGATTTATTTCCCTCCTTATCTGAACTAAGTGTTATCGCATTCTTTAGCCGATCTGGCGGCATTCCCTATCTCTATCACTAATGTTAAAAGTGAGTTTGATTTTTGTTTTGGTTGTTTTCTATAGTAATTAGCTGCGGTAGAAACCTAGATTTCTACAGTAACCTAGTTATCCATCCCAGCCTATATCCGTCCCACTGCTGGGCACAAGCCTCCTCTCAGAACAAGAGGGCTTGGGACATAGTTCCCACGCGGGCCCAGTGCGGATTGGGAACTTCACACGCACCATTGAATTGCTTCGCAGGTTAGTGCAGGTTTCCTCACGATGTTTTCCTTCACCGCAAAGCTCGTGGTAAATTTCAAATGTAATTCCGCACATGAATTTAGAAAAACTCAGAGGTGCGAGCCGGGGTTTGAACTCACGACCCTCTGCTTGAGAGGCGATAGGTCAAACCACTAGGCCACCACGGCTTCCTACTAGGAAGGAAGTTCCTAGTTATACAAGGTTTTAATTAAATAGATGAAAACCTAAAAGTAATTAGGTCAGAATCGAGAGTAAAATCGATTATTAACTTTAAAGACATTTGTGATTTTTTTAAATCTTTTTTTTCAGTACCCAGTCTTAAAGTTATTAATGCAGCATTCGCCTATTTAGGGACTGTTTCACCACCCATCGACTAATTTTATTTGTCGGATAAATGTAATCAATAATAAATAATAATAAATAAATATCACGGAACAATTCACAACAATTGACCTAGTCCCAAAGTAAGCTTAGCAAAGCTTGTGTTATGGGTACTAAGCAACGGATAAATATAATTAAATTATATAGAATTACTAGACTTAGCGAATTTTGTGAATATTTTCCAATCTTAATTTAATTTCTTAAAACGATCTCTTGTCTGGGTGAGCGGTTAGTTCCAATGGAATGCCGAAAGTTTCAAAATGAGGGCCACGGTATAGATGTCGCTGCTTAAGTGGCTAAATAAGAAACAAACAAGCTGAGATATGTGGTGCATAGGGGAAATTCGTGTCTGTACCGTTGACCAGCAGTGGTGTAGCGGTATAGCACGCGGTACGGAATACCGAGGACCTGGGTTCGATTCCCAGTGCTGGTCTTATTTTTCTGGTTTTTCTGTGCATCTATATTTCAGTTTGTATTTTCAATAATTACGGTATTTGAAAATAAATGCAATAAATTAATTTAAACTAAAAAAATGGCTGTTGGGATGTTTGAGGTTTTCATATATTTAATTAATACATTGATGTCCTTTTATTTGTATGTCAGCAAGCCAAAAACTACCATTGTCGTATTTTTAAGTTTCGTTTTTGGCTAGTAACAAAATTATATAGACTAGAGTCGCGGGTAGAAAATAGTTTATATACTATCTCTGTAAACTTTTATGGTTTCACGCGAATTCATCTCTTTTTTTTATCGCCGATGAGGCTGTGCCATAAAATCTTTTTGTCGTAAGGTAGTGGGTTGCTGGACGTCGTAAAATAAATTTCTGTTTTAGTGTTGAAACTATGAAAAACTAAGATTTACGCTTGGATAGGCCTGAACTGATACGTATGTTTTTTTCTCAAAAATATCCGTAAAAATCGTCAAAGTCAACATTTATTTCTTCAATTTAGGCTATAACAAGCACTTGTGTAGGTAAGTCAACAAAAAGAGGGAAAATCCCCGACCTTGGCACTTCGAAGTTCAATATATCAAAAGCGGCTAAACCGGTTTTGATAAAACATGTCTAAGAACCATCCTGATTTCAAATAAAAAAAACCGCATTCAAATCGGTCTACCCGTTTAAGAGCTGCGGTGCCACAGACAGAAAGACAGACATAGCGGTCAAACTTATAACACCCCTTTTTTGCATCGGGGGTTAAAAATAAAATCTAATTTTAATAATTTTTAGTAATTTTGTATGTCAATGAATATTGCTGTTTGGTGCTGCTAAGTATCGTGAGATCGGTTTGACAAACTTTAACATTTTGGGGCACGTTTATTGTGATTGATTGAATAACTAAATGAGCCAATCGCAAGCAAGACTGTAACGTCAAAACTCTATACTAACGCCATCTAGCGATTCGTCTCATTCGTTCGTTATCTAAACTTTTTAAAATGTTATAAAACAAATATAAAAAAAGTTAGTACGACCACCGTTTTTATCTGCATCTGAAATAGCTTTAGATGTTTTGGCTGGAAAACTACGGGTGCTTACTTACATAACTTTTTAAACTGTGTGCGTGTGGAAGGAGACCCACTTGCTCGTTTGTCATCCAGTCAAATAAAAAAAAATAAAAAAAAGTTCGAAAATGTTTCTCAATACAATTTAACATCATAATCGTCATTATATATGGCTCAAGTCCTCTCATTCTGAGAGGAGGCCTCTTTTCTGCAGTGGGACGTATACGTATATAGCACTTGGAATCGTTGCAATTTCTAATATAAATAATTGTATATAGGCTGGGCTGGGATGGGATGCGATGGTACAAATCTTTGAATACTACTATTTTTTTTATTAAGTACAAAATTAAAATGAAATCAAACTAAATCAAACTAAATCAATTAATAAAATAAAATAAAATTAAGCTAAACACTTTCGTTAAATGAACAAAATATTTATATATTAAAAATAATAAACTAACCTAAACATCCATTTTTTTACGTAATAAATTTTAATTCATTATTTATTACGGTTCGGAAAACATTACCTCAAAAAAAAAACCGAGCGGAATACAGCATGTGGGGTATTAATTATTAGATAGGTCTCTGAAAACTATGTTGATATTTCTTACAAAGTTTGGTTTAAATAATTTAACTATGTATTTTTCTTTGTTTAGCAGATTTTTTTTTAAGAAGGGAAGAAAACGAGCAGGCGGGTCACCTGATGGAAAACAATCACCGCCACCCATGGACATCAATAACATAAGCTGAGTTGCGAATGCGTTGCCGGCCCTGAATGGCCGGTTTTGAACCAGATCTCAAAATTTGTATAAAATACGAATATTTAGCCACCATTCAAGCTTTATCACTGTCAGGGGGAGGCGTAGATATTGTGTCCATCATAAATCTTGACTAGACAAAGATTTACAGCTTCTTTGTGGTAACAGGAGCCAAGAAATATTAAAGACGAACAATTCCTACGCAAATCGGTCAAAAGCCGGAGAAATAGCACAAGGGCTTGGAGATATTGTTGTCTCGTACAGTCTTTACATCTGCATCTCTATGGCGTTTAGTATTCAAAATGAAATACAAAGTCAACATAATAGTTATTAAGTTAAGGCTTTACGAGTAACAAGTACTTATGAATATCAAGAAATCTACCACCGGTTCGGAATAAACCTCTGTTGAGAAGAATCCGGCAAGAAACTCGACGAGGTGAAGGTATGTTTTTTTTTCAATCCTCGTGCTCTTAAAATAATAATAATAATAATAATAATAATTTTATTGTTATAACTGTGTCGTTAAAATGTTACTTTAATCTTTGCATATCGGGACTAAAGCTCCTTATTAATCTCTAGGGATTAAAGTTTTTTTTTATGTACTCTGGAAACCCCTAAACAGCCAATCACGGCGCTTGTCAATAGAGGATTATCGCCAGTTTCATTGATTGTTATAGACAATTTTTAGGGCATAGAAAATAACCTCAAAATGACATCTGAAACAAAAACATAAATAAAAACCGGCCAAGAGCGTGTCGGACACGCCCGAAATAGGGTTCCGTAGCCATTACGATAAAATAAGTAATATTTTTCTAAGGATTTCGTATTTTATACGGAACCTTCCAAGTTTAGGTATATTTTATACCTTAGGCTGCTATTTACTCTAAACTACTAATAATTCTCAAGAAAACTTAACCGTTATAGTAGTTTTCCTTGTAAGTTTGATATACTTACTACCATCCTGTTTTTTTTTTATTTTTTTATTGTACCGTTTTGTCAGCATACATAGTTTACATATACATTATATTCGTGTAAAATTACAGCTTTCTAGCATTGGTTGTCCCTGAGCAAAGCCGCGGACGGACAGACAGACAGACAGACAGACATGGCGAAACTATAAGGGTTCCGTTTTTGCCATTTTGGCTACGGAACCCTAAAAAGGTAACTTCAAAGGACTATCTGACGTTGGCATTTTATTCTCCCCAGTGCACCCTTACTTACAATGTTTTTCCATGCCCTGACTTTTAAACGCAAAATCATGATCGTAACTCAAAATTGTCAAAAATTGAGTTACGATGATATTCCTTGCAGGTGTAGTATGGTCCAAGCTTTCTTATTTTGAGGGGCCTATGCCCTGCATTGGGACGTAGACAGGCAGAAATGATGCTGATCATCAATATAATCATCCACATAATCATCAACTGGAAGATGTACACTGCTGAACAAAGACCTCACTCTTAGAACATCACAATGAACGAGAACTTGCCACTGCATCCGTCGGTTGCCCGCAACTCTCACGATGTTGTCAGTCCATCTAGGCCAAGGAGGCCTGCCAACGCTTTGAGATGATGATGAAGCAGACTATTAGTACTTTCCTTGACATTAGCAGTGTCTTTGACGCCTCACTTTTGTTCTTACGTATCTTATTTTTACAAGCTTTTATTTAGTTTCACCTGTCCCGTTGTCTGTCTGTCTGTCTTCTGTATCTTGCAAGTTAAATTCGAACAACTTCCAGTAATTGGATTGACTTTAAATTTGGTATACTTATGTAAATTGCGTGACAATACAATATTCTGGTAATGAAATCCTGGTAGTCCGGCCAGGATCGTCTCCACAGGACGGAACTCTTCAACGGTTAATGACCATGATGATGACTTGAAATTTGGTATGCATATGTAGTTTGGGTGATAATATAAGTACAGTCAACAAAAAGTACAGTCAGAAAAAAAGCTTGTATTTAAAATGAAATTTTTATCAAAAACTTTTTTATCTCAAGAAACATGTCCCGAGTTAACGTATTGCAACTGACAAGGGAGTATTTCTTGTTATTCAGTTATTTTCTAGAAAATAATAATACGTTTTACTTGATGGCTAAATACGCACGGGAATAACAACGAAGTTTATAAGCGCCTGAAGTTGTTTAGAAATTAAATCGTAACTTGTATCAAGTAATTTTATTAACTTTTTAGGGTTCCGTACCCAAAAGTTAAAAACGGGACCCTATTACTAAAACTCCGCTGTTCGTCCGCCTGTCCGTCTGTTACCAGGCTGTATCTCATGAACCGTGATAGATAGACAGTTGAAATTTTCACAGATTATATACATACTAAGTATGTTTATCCGTTCCCTAGTACCTAAACTACAAGCTTTGCTTACTTTGAGACTAGGTAATAGCCAATAGGTAGGTAATAGTTGATGATGATATCCGCAGTAGAACTAAGGTTACCGACATTGCCCGAAGAATTGCGAAAGTAAAGTGGCAGTGGGCGGGGCACATTGCTCGCAGGACTGATGGCCGATGGGGTCAGAAGGTTCTCGAATGGCGTCCGCGGACCGGGAGACGAGCTGTCGGTAGGCCTCCAACAAGATGGAGCGACGACTTGGTTAAGATCGCGGGATCGCGATGGATGCGGAAAGCACAAGACCGGTCTGAGTGGAGAGCCTTGGGGGAGGCCTATGTCCAGCAGTGGACGTCTTTCGGCTGACATGATGATGATGATGATGATGATGAAGTAATAGTAGGGTAATTGGTGTCAAGTGTCCCGTGATATTTATTTTATTCTATTTTAAATTAATATCCCAATAAATACTTATACTCCGAATGCTGCGCCACTAAATCTACTGGCAAACTCCCCAGATGCCAGTCCAGCGCCGTTAACAACAATTTGCCAGAACCCTTCATTACGTCTGGCGATCCTTTTAACCTCGCAGCAAATTGATAGTAACGGCAACGTTACGACTACATGCGACCTGCGAATTTTATGTTCATATCGCGGCGAAGATGGTCGCTGCACTGTGGAGGGTGGGCTTGACGGCTTTAGTCACAGTGTGCACCAAGGTGATCTTTTTTAGGGTTCCGTAGCCAAAATGGCAAAAGCGGAACCCTTATAGTTCCGCCATGTCTGTCTGTCCGTCCGCGGCTTTGCTCAGGGACTATCAATGCTAGAAAGCTGTAATTTTGCACGAATATATATGTAAACTATGCCGACAAAATGGTACAATAAAAAAAAAAAATTTTTTTTAGAGTACCTCTCATAGACGTAAAGTGGGGGGGATTTTTTTTCTCATCCAACCTTGTAGTGTGGGGTATCGTTGGATGTAGGTCTTTTAAAACCATTAGGGGGTTGCTAAAACGATTTTTCGATTTAGTGATTTGTTTGCAAAATATTCAACTTTAAAGTGCAAATTTTCAGTAAAATCGTGCCCCCCCCCCCTTTAAAATCTAAACAATGGTAGTAAGTATATCAAACTTACAAGGAAAACTATAACGGTTAAGTTTTCTTGAGAATTATTAGTAGTTCAAGAGTAAATAGCAGCCTAAGGTATAAAATATACCTAAACTTGGAATATTCCGTATAAAATACGAAATCCTTAGAAAAATAGTACTTATTTTTACGTAATGGCTACGGAACCCTATTTCGGGCGTGTCCGACAGGCTCTTGGCCGGTTTTTTTTACACGAAAATGGATTTCGTAAAATTTGGAATTGCAACTTTGGGTTCGATCCCTAGACCCCCTGCTTAAGAGGCCACAGGTCAACCCACTAGTTGGGGGTAGAAAGCCTATAAAACGAGGTGATCAATCTCTCAAAGGGCCGGTAACGCACGTGGCGGTGATTGTTTCCCATCGGATGAACTGCATGCTGATTAACCCCCTTTTATAAAAAAGTTCATCATCATGTCAGCCGAAAGACGTCCACTGCTGGACATAGGCCTCCCCCAAGGCTCTCCACTCAGACCGGTCTTGTGCTTTCCGCATCCACCGCGATCCCGCGATCTTAACCAGGTCGTCGCTCCATCTTGTTGGAGGCCTACCGACAGCTCGTCTCCCGGCCCGCGGACGCCATTCGAGAACCTAAAAAAAAAAGTTATGAAACAGAAAAATCATTTTCAAAATGGCCATGCTTTTATTACTAGAGCCACTAAAAATTTGCCGTCAGCTGCAGATTGTCGATTCTGTACTAAGTTATCATGCCTTTTACCTGGCTGTAACAAGCAAATAAAGTCTTGCCGGTCCACTAGTCGCGCGCAGTGTGGCCTGGCCGTAGTTTAGTAAAGTTATGGCGAATAGAGTCGGGTGGGGGCGCTTACTAAAGGTATTATGTAGTGTTGGTGACATTGTCTCCAAAAATTGCGACAGTTTACTGAGCGAGCGGAAAGCACAAGCGAAGCGTCTTCGTTTTGGCTTGGTCAAAAATGCTTTCGTATGTCCGTCCGACAGACTGTACTCCTCTATATTCTTTCTCCTGAAATGTTGTTAGCAGGTTCGGTAATTATCTACGAGGATTTTTTGTCTAATCAGTTTTTTTTTTCATAATGTCAAAATTAGACCTTAAGATTTTTTTTTACAAAGTTTTATTTTACCAATTAATCGATGCGGTAACAATATTACTGTTTCCTAGTACTAGCCGTCTGTAACGGATGGACGGAAAAAACTGTAAGGGCTCTTTGTAGGACTACGGAACCTTAAAAACGTAAATCTTAATCTACAAATGTTAACTTTATCGTTTCAAAATGATGCTCTTGAAAGAAATAGTAGGTACACTTTTCTATTCATAAAAATAGAAAAGTTAGGGGGTGCAAATTTTATTTGAATAATGCTTAGAAAGATTTCCTGCAGAGAAATACGGGCGGGATGTATATGGAGCCGGGGCCAATTGGGCAAATAAATTAGGTTAACACAAAGGAATGGGCGCTGGGTACGATAGGCCAGTGAACACTTGGATTGTGAAGATAATTCATTCAAAAAATTTGTTTTAAAGCGATTATTAATTATATAAGTCATATGTCTTTTTCTAGTAGGTTTTGTCACAAGATTAAATCGGTAACAAAATAACTACGGAAATAATTCTATAGTAACCAATGTTTGACAACATCTACATTAAGTCAACTACAGCCGCTTACCGCTTACATGTGGGTACATAAATGTTAAAACATGCTTATACACATAATAATTAAAATAAACATATAGGTACAGATTTCACATATCCTAAATATTATAAATGCGATTTTTTTGAGTATGTGTGTGTGTATGTTTGTTTCTACTTCACACCCAAAAGGTTTTGACGAATTTGGATAAAATTTGGTTTGTAGATAGCTAGCGTTTCGAGTAACGTATAAACTATTTCTTAACTCAATTATAGATATTCCGGGCTAAGATCTCGCAATGTCAACAGGTAGGATTAGATACATAATATTGGCATGGTTGTTTTAATAAAACGTTAATGAAGACCACGATGCATTTTTTCTCAATCCCCACGAGAATCCTCTAAAATCCCGGAATTTCAATTAAGTGCTGGGTTTAACGGATTAACGCGTGCTAAGCCGCGGATAAAATCTAGTATTAACATATACACATACACACATACAACAAAACACATATTTGGCAAATATTTGTGGCTGCTAGAATTATTAACAGTTTTCGTATCCAAAACAATCTTCATTGCCTAGACTATATCCCCTCATTGAAAACCGTAACATTTGACTTTTAACTTGTTCCGCAATTTTTCTGTCCCTTACAACGACATAGCTTATCGGAGAATTTATTTCAAATTACCTGTCAAGCTCTTTGGATGCTTTTGTAACAATGTTTCATCATTTTGTGCATAGCTTTAGGCAGTTTTTTGTTATTAACGACCGGATGGCCGAGTGGTTAGAGAACCTGACTACGAAGCTTAGGTCCTTCGAATCCCGCCGGGGCAGATATTTGTATGAATAATACAATGTTTGTTCATGTTTAAATATGTTTAAGTATGTATTTTATCTATATACGTATGTTTATCCGTTAGTGTCCATAGTACAAGCTTGGCTTAGTTTGGGACTAGGTCAATTGGTGTCAAGTGTCCCATGATATTTATTTATTTTATTTATTTATTAATATTCCAAACACTTACACAATGCGCCTCGCTTCATCCTTGATGACATGGGCTGCAAAATGATTAAAATAAGTAAACAATAAGTTGCTCTGAAGATGAGCTCTGGTTGAGTTCGAAACGCGTCAGTGTAGTGTGGTGGTGGTGATAGATGCGTTTGTGTGATTTGTGTGTGTTCTTACAGCGTGGAGGTGGAGGAACTGCATGAACACGCATATTTTGCATAAACTTAGCTATCATAAGGTCGCGGGTGAGCAAAGAAATTATTTTAGTTCATTGATATGGACCTCCGCAAAGTAACGCCTGATTCAATAAATTGTTCTTGTCTTCACTGTAAGTCCACAAGAGAATCTTTTTAGGGTTCCGTACCTTAAAAGGAAAAAACGGAATCCTTATAGGATCACTTTTTGTCCGTCTGTCTGTCAAGACCCTTTTTCTCGGGAACGCGTTTAGGTATGTAACTGAAATTAATATCAAATACTGAAGTCTACTGTTCCTTGGAGCTGTGAAAAAATCAAACTTCTAAGCCAACGCAATCAAAAGATGCAGCCGTTTATGCTGCAAATTTCCGAAAATTTTCGAAACTCGCAACGGAATCAAAACCTACAGGGTACTTCCCGTGAACTCAGAATCTTGGAATTTGGTATGAAGGTAGCTATTATAACACAACCAAGTAGAAAAGTCCGAAAATCTTGACTTTTTATGTCTGTCTGTAAATATCATTGACCAATAATCTGACCCCACACTGCGTACATTTTGCTTAAGAGTACGGCTCTGCATACACTGGTGGATGTATTAAATCATTCGGAAAAAGCGAGAAATATCTTCAAGACACGATTCCCGTTACATACCTATAAATGTGTACGGAACCCTCGGTGCGCGAGTCCGACTCGCACTTGCCCGGTTTTTTTATAAATAAATAAACAGTGTAAGTAGGTACGTCCTACGACAGTGACTGATATTATTATGGTGTTTTTTTTTATTCTACTGGATGGCAAACGAGCAAGTGGGTCTCCTGATGGTAAGAGGTCACCACCGCCCATAGACACCTGCAACACCAGGGCATTACAGATGCGTTGCCAACCTAGAGGCCTAAGATAGGATACCTCAAGTGCCAGTAATTTCACCGGCTGTCTTACTCTCCACGCCGAAACACAACAGTGCAAGCACTGCTTCACGGCAGGATTAGCGAGCAAGACGGTGGTAGCAATCCGGGCGGACCTTGCACGAGGTCCTACCACCTGCAATGATATCGGAACATAAAATTAATAGAAATTTGGTCACGTAACTTCGGCATAGTAATTCTCCGACATCGTTGACGTCAAGACGAATGCGTTGCGCCATTCGAGCCCCTCTGAATCTCACTACTTTACTTGATTCATCTAGATAAGACATTATTTATGAGCTTAGCTTAGCCACTGTGGCCTTTGGCCTGACTCTCAGAAGGCTTAGGGTCAACCCGGGTTGGATTCCGGGCAGGAATAGAATTTGAAATGTACCATCAGCCAAATAATGTGGTCTACCACCCTGAAGTTGATAATCGTTTGCATGTCATAAAATTATGTTAGCCAATAGACGTGTCTGTCAACTTGAAAGTTCGACTTAAGCGACATATTCATTTGATAGGAACTTGTTTAAGAATTGATAGACCACTTATTAGGGTATATTTTTAGGGTACCTCCCGTAGAGTAGGGGTGTTTTTTTTTCTCGACTAACCCTATAATGTGGGGTATCGTTGGATAGGTCTTTTAATCTATTGGGTGTTGCCTTAACAATTTTTCGATTCAGTGATATGTTTGCGAAATATTCAACTTTAAAGGCCAAATTTTCATTAAAGTCAAGCCCCCCCCCCTCTAAAATCTAAACTGCTGGGGGGAAAAATTAGAAAACGGCTAAGATTTATCATCATCATCATCTTTACAGCCGTAGTACTCCGCTAGGACATAGGCCTCCTCCACAGTTACCTACTAAGAAGATTCCGTACGAAATACGAAATCATTAGAAAAATATTACTTGATTTTTTCGGAATCGCTACACAGAACCTTATCTAGGGCATGTACGACTCGCTCTTGGCCGGTTTTGTTAATTATCAGAAAGGTAATAAAGCGAGCATTCCGAAGAGTATTGCAGGCCTTCATCAGAATATCGCGGTAATTTTATAATTACCGATAGCACTCTTTTTAGTAGCTGTAGGAGGGGCTAACACGCGCGCTTTTTTTTTGGGTTCGTATCATTTCGTCTACAAAAGCAGCTGGTCTAAGTAGCAACTGGTCTAAAAAGCATCTGGTCTAAGTAGCAACTGGTCTAAAAAGCAGTTGGTCCAATTAGCAACTGGTCTAAAAAGCAGCTGGTCTAAGTAGCAACTGGTCTAAAAAGCAGCTGGTCTAAGTAGCAACTGGTCTAAAAAGCAGCTGGTCTAAGTAGCAACTGGTCTAAAAAGCAGCTGGTCTAAGTAGCAAGTGGTCTAAAAAGCAACTGGTCCTAACCTGTTTTTGTCTAAAACTTGAAAAAACATCGGTTAGGTTAGGTTACAGTTGCGTCAACGCGCGAAGCGCTTCAGCCACGCGGAATAGGAGTTCCACGAAGCGGAGCTCCGTCAACTTTGAGTCAAAGAATTTCAGACCACTTGACAAGATGCCACTTAGTCTTGTTGCTTCTTAAACCGCTTGCTACGAAGACCAATTGCAAATTTCTACATACATAGAACAGATAATTATGCTTTTTAGACGAAATTATAACTAACCCCTTTTTTTAAGCCCCGAAGCGAAGCAGTTTGCTTGAGATTTATTGTTAAGGCTGCGTTTACACCAAAGATGTGCGAGGATGTGTTGTGAGGAATGTGTTCTTCATGAGCCAATAGAAACGCTCCATAACCTCGTAACCAGTGGGAATTCCCATGGGAACTTAGTGAACTCTCGGGATTTCAATTCAACTGTTAAATCTAATGGTTTACGCATGCGAAGCCACGGGTAAAGTTAGTATTATAAACACTGGAGCGACAAGTGAGAAAACAGGCCCGTGCTAGCCGGTCCGAGAGTTGTAAAAGGTTATGATTCTCGTCTCTGTTAAGGATCTTATCTTTTTTACGAAGAGCCGTTGTTTATAGCTAGGGTCTAATTTGAAAGGGGAAGTATATTCAACAAGAGATGTTCTTCTCCTAAGGGTTCTGTAGACAAAAAGTCTATGTGGCCTCCAATGAGGGCTATCGTTTTTTGTCTTTCTAGATGGCGCACTGTTGCGTGAGGTTTTTAAGTGTGGCTTTCAAAGTCTGTTATTACGGGCGTGAAAACAAAGTTTAGATTAAAATAATATTTAATACACCTTAATACCGTACCATAAAAATATCGAGCATGCCACAGTGTTTGCATAGTCCCCGTTTTGTGTGGGAAAAAAGGGAGGACAAAGGTTTTTGAAAGACAAAACTGTCTCAAAACACAGACATTCATTGCCCTGGAACGCATATTTTCCATAATTAATTTCAGATATTGCAAAATATTCACAAAATTTCTAATTATAAATAAACCTGCGTAGCTCACCCAAAAACTATGAGATTTGACATTTCGGAGACCTCACGCTACACGAGCGCCTCTAGTGAAGAATTCATACGCGATAGCCCTCATTGATTGAATAAATAAATAAATATCATGGGATACTATTGACACAAATTGACCTAGTGCCAAACTAAGCAAAGCTTAAAAAAAATTGCATGCAAATCGGTCTACCCGTTTGAGAACTACAGACAGACATACAAACACACATAGCGGTCAAACTTATAACACCCCTCTTTTTGCGTCGGGGGTTTAAAAAACGATGACAATTCTATTCCGTAGTAGTTCTACGAAGT
>NC_133495.1:10584457-10598137 GCF_025370935.1 Choristoneura fumiferana
ACAGTCACCAGCAGTAATACTCTGCCATATCGGAGCGTGAAAAAATATCTGACTCGTCTTTCCGGCCCTAGAAATAGAGTCGTATCAGATATTTACGTACGCTTGTTGTGTTAGATATTGTGCTGGTGACTGTACCTACTTTTTAACTCTGGACGCAAGAGTGGTGTTATGTTTAGATGAATTTTATTATAATTATTTAAGTAAAAAATGTTATAACAAAAAGTTTACCGACTACAAAAACCATGAAAGCGTTTTTCTACCAGTCTGAAGTCTGTTGGTGCCTCAGCACGCTTTATGACAACATGACAAACGTAGAGGCTCTACGAGAGCGTAGAACGTCTACGATAACCACAAGCCCGGAAAAAGAGTTGTCTCTAACTTATTTAACTTGAGATAATGGCATTTGATATTTTACAAGCTTTTATTTAGTTTCCCCTGTCCATTGTCTATCTGTCTGTAATCAAATCTTGCAAGTTAAGTTTGACCCACTTCCAGTAGTCAAATTGACATGAAATTTGGAATTGAATTATTTCTTTTATTCGGCTGGATGGAAAACGAGCAAGTGGGTCTCCTGATGTTAAGAGATTACCACCGCCCATAGACACCTGCAACACCAGGGGGATTGCAGATGCGTTGCCAACCTAGAGGGCCTAAGATGGGATACCTCAAGTGCCAGTAATTTCACCGGCTGTCTTACTCTCCACGCCGAAGCACAACAGTGCAAGCACTGCTATTTCACGGCAGGATTAGCGAGCAAGATGGTGGTAGCAATCCAGGCAACAATACTTATGTAAATCGCGTGACGATACAATAATCTAATAGTGACATCCTGGTAGTCTAGCTAGGATCGTCTCTGTAGGACGGAACTCTTCAACGGTTAATAGCATCGACTTGAAATTTGGTATGCAAATGTAGTTTGAGTGACAATGCAAGTAAAAGCTTGTATTCAAAATGATTTTTTTATGATCAGGTTATTTTATTTGCTAACAATGTTTTTTGTATAAATTAAAGCTTTACATTGCGTATTAATTAAAGTAATTAACATCGACATCTATGTATAGACTGCCTGTTTCTTACATCAAAATGGCGCACAGAATTGGTTCACAGCGCAGATTTGTGAACCTTTCACTATAGTTGGTTGACGTCTGTGACAGGGTTTGTGTCAAAGTAATATAGATGATTGATGCGCCGAGTTTTATTCCAAACATTCTGTATAGTGCCGTAAGGTACATAATTGAATTTCAATGATAATTAATATTATTCCACTTGTATCGTATCAGTAGTCAGTAGTTTTAAATGTGGGTTAAATCGTACAGGGCTTTTTAACACCATGTGTGTGAAGTAAATTCCGAAATATTTTGGGGTAATCTTAGAACACCTAGTATTTTAGGCAGAAGGCAAATCGCACGTGACCATCTCCTGTCATGAGTGATACGAGGAAGTGTTACGACATTTCGCTACTTTGCTTGGGTAAGCAAGTAGGAACAAAGGAATACCATGTAGAAATCGAAAATCGGATATCGTTGTTTTTTATGATCATCGGCGTCGGTTGAAGTGTTATATGGACTAGCTTTAGCCCGCAGCTTTGGTAGCAGGAACTATAAAAGCTGGCAGTTGAATTGAAATTTCGGGATTTCAGAAAATTTCCCCGGGGAATTCCCAGAAATCATATCAATGTTTCATGATAATACATGCGTACATCTCGTAACCGTGAAAATATCACATTAAACAAAGCCATTTAATCCATTTAACCAGGCCGTCTTGAACCACGTGGAGGTGATCAGTTAAGAAGGAGGCTGGCTCAATTGGTCTCGGCAGGGAAGAGCTGGGGAAGCCGCGCAAGATCGAGCCAAATGGAAAACTCTTCTACGAGCCCTATGTCCCTAGTGAGATATAACAGGATCACATCATCATCATCATCAATAAAAAAGCATTTCTACATTTCCTAATTAGAGAAAAGCACCTTTTTTGAAGTTGGTTCCAAAACATTTTACGTCCATAATTTTATGGCACCCTAAAACATTCGCTTTGCCATTTCCAAACGAAATGTTCCAGTTAACGAAATATTTAAGAGACGTCGTAAACACGGGTTTATCTGTTGCTCCACAACCGAGCTCTGAAACTACTAAAGTTCCCCAAAAGATATACGCACTTACGTCCTTTTAGATTTTGACAACAAAAAACCAGGAAGAAAACATACGCACTTACGCTAAAAGCGACTTAATGCGGATACAGTCGCACGCATACAATTGGTTCTTCTTCAAAACATTACTAGCATGTTTTCATAGCAGTTTATTAACTAGTCCTTACCTATGGTTTTACTCCGTAGAAAATCCCTTTTAGCGTAGAATGCTATTTACTAACATAAATAATAAACAAAAAAGAAAAATCCTCGAGTGGCGACCACGAACTGGAAGACGAAGCGTTGACGACCAGGTGGACGGAAGTCGTGAGAGTTGCGGGAAACCGGTGGATGCAAGTGGCGAGTTGTCGTTCACTGTGGCGTTCTAAGGGGAGGCGTTTGTTCAGCAGTGGACGTCTTCCGGCTAATGATGAATCTACTCCTTTTTTTTTGAAGTCCTCCTTTATTTTCATAAAAGTTTAAAAACCCCCGCTATTGTCATTTCAAATTTCATCTCAAAAACGACTGAAACGATTTTTATCAAACATATCTAAGAATTCGCAAACAAACTGACTTGCATCCTATCGGCCATGTGTGTTATAGTCCTACACGTGTTTTATAATATAAGCAACTGTTTATGAGATTGGGAGGCAGCATAGATGAATAAGGTACTCAGGGCACGATTTAGTGTGCAGTAAAATCCCTAAACTTGCCCCGAGTTTTTCAGGATGTGGCCTTGAATAAAAAGTGAACTATAATTTTTTACCGACACTTTTTTTTTATTCGACTGGATGGCAAACGAGCAAGTGGGTCTCCTGATGGTAAGAGATTACGACCGCCCATAGACACCTGCAACAACAGCGGGATTGAAGATGCGTTGCCAACCTAGAGGCCTAAGATGGGATACCTCAAGTGCCAGTAATTTCACCGACTTACTCTCCACGCCGAAACACAACAGTGCAAGCACTGCTGCTTCACGGCAGGATTAGCGAGCAAGATGGTGGTAGCAATCCGGGCGGACCTTGCACAAGGTCCTACCACCTGCTTCACTTGATGTGAATTGAGAAATCGTAACATGTTCGGTATGGAGATGATAATAAGAATAATGAATAATGATTGTCTGGCAGCTATCACTTTTAAGCGATAATACTAGGAGGTATATCAGTATTTGTATGTTTGCGAAACTATAATCCATACTAATATTATAAATGCGAAAGTCTGTGTTTATAATAATAATAATAATAAATATAACTTAATAGACATAACTTAGTAGCCAGGATTATCCACCAGCAACTTGCTCTTCGATACGGCCTTGTAGACTCTGAGGTGCCGTATTATAGGTATGTCCCTGCGCCAGTTCTTGAAAATGGTCGTGCCACGCTCTATTGGGATCGATCTGTCATCACGGACAGGACTATTGTAGCCAATAAGCCTGATATCGTGCTGACAGATCGATCAAACCGCCAGGCAGTGCTCGTTGATATCACCATCCCACATGACGAGAACCTCGTGAAGGCCGAGAAGGACAAACTCAGCAAGTACCTTGACTTGGCTCACGAGGTGACTGCTATGTGGGATGTTGACTCGACGATCATTGTCCCGATAGTCGTTTCGGCAAACGGTCTAATAGCGAAGAGTCTCGACCAACATCTCAAGAGACTCTCGCTAGATGGCTGGATCAAGGGCCAGATACAGAAGGCGGTACTTCTGGACACGGCACGCATCGTCCGGAGGTCCTCACTCTGCGGCCCTGACCACCGGTAGCTTGGGCCCTACCCGTTACCGGCGGCCAAACTAGGTTAGGTTTTTATAATATTTTATTTTGTATGTACTTTTCTGTATTTTACTTCTTATAACTATTATAAAAACCTAACCCTGAGAATAAAAATAAATAAAGAGAATAATAATAATAATTTTATTTATTCAGACAACTTGTTCCAAAATTTTTGTTAGTATTTCCTTACGACTATGTTAGTAGTTATAGCTAGCCAGTGAAAGGGTATTTTTAATTAGGTGTTGCATAATTGAGCACTCATTTCTTACAGCTAATGTCTTCAGGAGACTGTTTGGGCTGCCACGTATCCTAATTAAAAGTGATGCCATCTTTTTGCGCAAGACGGCAGTAAAGTTGTCCACTCGAGCTCCCGCGAACATGGCGGAAGCGCTGCAGAACCGTGGCAACCCCAACAGTGCCCTGAAGGCATTGTTATACTGGACGCGCAGAGAGGCAAGGGATCGCTGCGTGCAGGCCACCCACAGCGCCCCCGTGTACAGAGAAGTGCAGTATGCTCTAAAGAGCGTAATTTTCACTGCCTCTGTACACCGAGCGAATCTGCGGGCTAGCATGTTCGCCCGGACCGCCAGCGCCCTGCGTTCCCGCTCAACATCCGCATCATCTTTCAAGTTATCAGTTAAAAAGTGTCCTAGATATTTAAACTGATTTACTCTGTCAACTGGGGCTCCGTTTAATAAAACAGGGAGCGACACGTCCGGGGCGTCCACACCGGCGCCTGAAACACCATGTAAACCGTCTTCCTTACATTGTACACAAGCCCATGCGAGGCAGCATTTTTTATGTGTCCGTCTTTCACGTTGAAACGGAGCGACGGATCGTCGTAATTTTTGGCATATGGATTATGGGCCAGACATAGGCTACTTATTGTCCCGGAAAAATGCACAGTTCTCGAGGGATTTCCACGCAGGCGAAGCCGCTGGTAAAAGCTAGTGTACAATAAAAGAGAAATATCCTCGAATATGTATTCTAAATTCCTATGCTTTATTGCAATATATTTAGGAAAATTCACAAATAGAGTGGTCTTTACTCCATGCTTTAGAGTCTTTATGCACTCGTAAAAGAAAGCACAATATAGCTCTCTTAAAATGAGCTTACAAAAATATACATTTAAACCAAGCTTTATAATCCAGCTAACATTTTCTTGAACAAGAATTTAGTGTAGGTACTTTTCAAGAAAATAACATAATTTTAACTCAAGTTACGTTTCGACTTCCCCTCTGACATTTATTATTTGTTTCTTTTTTCATCGAATAGATAGGCATAAAACATTCGCCTAACGTACGGCATAGCTCACCGGATAAGTAAACTGAAGTGGCAGTGGGCCGGCCATATCAGCCGAAGAACCGTTAACCGCTAGGGAAAAGTTCTTGAGTGGAGACCGCGAATCGGCAAGCGTGGCGTGGGACGCCCTCAGACTAGGTGCAGCGATGACCTTCGCAGGGTAGTTGGCAAGAACTGGATGAGACAGGTCGATGATCGTGCTCAGTGGTGTGCAACTGGAGAGGCCTATGTCCAGCAGTGGACTAAGATAGGCCAATGATGAACATCCGACTGGTGAAAGATCTTTCTATTGTAGCCTAAATAAGGGTGTTCCCAAATTTTCTGCTAATATCTGGCTGGCCCAACTTCGAGAATTTCAAGTAACATTTTTAGCCAATTCCAGTAGTCAGACGCGGCCTAGGCTTCTAAATATAGCGACTTTTCACGTAGCTGTCTTTAAGCCTCTTTGAAAGGGCGCGTTAATAGCTTTTTTCTCACAAAACCAGCTAATGACTTGTTTTATAATCGTGCTTCCGACTCTTCCGTCTCAAAAATAGACGGCTCCGAGAGGCAGCAATTTGTGGTTTGCCGAAGTGGTTTTGAAGGAAACACTCGGACAACTTGGTAGTTCATTGAACATTGGCGTTTTCGGCAGGTCTAAAACATATTTAAGTTTTTTGTGGTCCTTCAGTTGCAGTTTTGAAATTGGCAAAACATTTATCGAGCATTTTTTAATACATGATCAAGCTTTTTAATTATGTAAGTTCAATGAGAATACAATAATCTGGTCGTGAAATTCTGGTGATACCGCCAAAATCGCCTCCGCAGGACGGCACTCCTCAACGGTTAATGGCATCGACTTGAACTTGGTATAGTTCATAATATGTAAATGTAGTTTGAATGACAGTTGAAGTACAACACAACAAAAAATTTTGTATAAAAAAAACAAACTTTAACTTATTATTAGCAATAATGAATACTTTATTTTTTCGTTGTACCTTCCAATATTACTGTATGTACCTATGTTGAATCTTTTACTTAAATAGAACATTTATTTACAGCGCTCATATTTCGCTTTGTTGAACACTGATAAATCACTTACGAGTTTCCTCGTAAATTCTGCAGAAAATCGGTATAATGCAGCGAAATATTAAGGGCAAGGAATTTCGTATCAGACTGTTTGAGGCCACATATCATATAGGTACGTGTATATTTGTTATAAGTTATAACCACAAACTTAAACTTATTTTCAACTACTACGAAATCACCAAACATTAACGTGACCAAAAGGTTGACTATATTCACTGTAAATACACAATTGAACGCAAAATCAAAGTCCAAACTGTAAATAATATTTGATATCGATATAACGTTATTCCTTGTTCATTTTATAGGCAATAATAACGCCGGTCAGAGGCGTCTTTACCTGCAAGGTGTGCGTTGCACACGGGCGCAGCGGTGTTAGGGGCGCCGGCCGCGGCACTTTGTACCTATTCCATTTTGACCGCGCGCTTCGTCATGGCGCCAAGGTAATAATTGCACACGGGCGCTACATGGGCTAAAGACGCCGCTGACGCCGGTTCCAAGCAGTGCTCCGTTTACTGACAATCCATAAATAAATAAATAAATAAATATCACGGGACAATTCACACCAATTGACCTAGTCCCAAAGTAAGCTTAGCAAAGCTTGTGTTATGGGTACTAAGCAACGGATAAATATAATTAAATAGATATAGATACATACTTAAATACATATCGTCGCTTCGGAGGTAAAGATACTAAAGCGACATTTGACCAACTTTACAGGAGAGCGATTTAAAGTTTTTTTTGACGAAAAAAATTCATAACTCGTTTCTTTGTGACACATTTTTGTATTTCTAAGACTGTATGAAAGACGATTCAGCATACTATGAACTGAAATCTATAATTTTGACCTAAGTACCATAGTTCAGGAGATAGGTGGCGCTTTAGTCATTCGTCTTCAACTTTTGAGACAACGTGTTTGAACGTAGAACGCACGTGTTACTTAAACCACGGTTGCTTGGGAAATGACAATTTTAATATAATTGACAGCCCTTTTATAGGCTGCCGGAAAAATCTTAACAGCGCGATTCAGCTTTTCATTAAGACAGGATAGTGACATCTATCGATACAAAACTAAACTAAAATCACGGTTTAACATACCGCCCACCAAGGACAAATTAAAAAAAAAATGTCCTTAATTCCGCCCACCATGAGGCAGTGTAAAATAGAATCACAAACAAACAGAATCACAATATCCAAAACTAACTTGAACAATTAACATAACTTAAATTCACAATATTCATAACATGCAAATCAATAATATGCAACTCAATGACCGATACTACACAGCACAATAAAATTTCATAACTTACTCACATAACTGACTGTTTCTATACAAAACACAATAAAAATTGAAACAATTGCTCTACAACTAAAGCCAAATAATTCACACAAAACAAAACCATATTTACACTAACACTAACAGAATACAAATTATGAATCTATAGGCAAGAAACAAAGTTTACCAACAGATCTTTTAATAATATTGCCTTTGCAACGTAAACTAACCACTCGCGTGATTCCATCCGACCCTGGGTGCTTCGCAACTACAATGCCATACAACCACCGTGCCGGAGGCATATCATCTTCTTTAATTAATAAAATATCACCAACAGTTGGTTCAGGTGTTTGATTCACCCATTTGTAGCGATGGTGAAATTGTGTGAGATGTTCACGCGACCAACGATGCCAGAAATCTTGATCCATCTTTTGCGTTAGTTGCCAATAATACAATTTTCTTAAATTATTTACATTTAAAGCTTCATAGTTGGAGTCTAGATCCAGCACAATAGGCTCGCTTACCACAAAATGATCAGTTGTTAATGGTATTGGTATAGGAACATCAATCCAAGGAGTCAACGAGGTAAGTTTGCTTTTTTTACTAATCTTTTTCTTTTCTTTCAGGTTTGCCAGCTCTTCTTCGAAGTGTTTATTCTGACCAAATATAATGCATGTCATTAAACTGTCCTGTATTTCTTTACTTGTTAACCACTTACAAACAACTTCTTTTCTAGCCAGCTTTCCCAACCTCTTACAGAATGCTACGACGCGGATGAGTTTTCTTAACTTGGAAAACTTTGAGATTGGCCTTTCGCTAAAGTCTTCAGTGCCGCCATCGTTCACTTTACAGGTATTTACACATAGTTTATTAGTTTTTTCTTCTAAATTAGTTTCTTTATATACCATTTTTCTATAAGTGATATCTTTCTGTTTCAGCCATTCCGGACCTTCTTTCCAGAGTAGTTCATTTTCCAGTTGCTGCGTTCCCCGCGATGCATAATCTGCTAGGTTCTCTTTTGAGCAGACATGTGACCATAGATACTTCAACTCTTCTTCAGGATTTTTACACCAGAGGATACGCTGAAATCGGCGTTTTTGATCTACTTTCACCTGTCTGTACGTTTTCATAATATCTGCCACAAGGCAAACAGGATGACACCGCCATCGAAGGATAGTGTGCCATAGGTCGGGTTGTAATCTTAGCCCCACTAACAGGTCTTGTTGTGGTAAGACACCGTTGGTTCCAGGATACGAAGCGTTAAACACAACACGTAGCTTCGTTGCTGTTCTATTCTCTTGGACCACTGGATGATGAGGTAAAATAACAACACCAGCTTTGTCTTGTTCTTCTTTTGGCACAATATCCGCGTGACCAAGATCAATGCATTCGTTTATCACTTCTGCATAGTGTTTCTTGATTTGAGTATCTTTAGCAAATCTTCTTTCTATTTGATTGAAGCGTCTAGTAACTATAACTTCAAAGTTGCCGTGTTGACAACTGGGACTTGAATTAAGAAATGGAAGTTTCACTACATACCGACCTGTGCTATCACGAGTTGTAGTAGCAGCAAATGTTTCCTCACACTTCTCCTCGTCGGTGTAGTTCTGCTTGGGATCCGTCACAAAATTATCTGCCTCGAGCTCCCAAAACTTTTTGAGCAGCTCGTTTTCATCTACATGAATGTGGTTAACGCAGATATTTTTGTGTAAATCCAATTCATCGAAATGAATCGGCCCAGAAAGGATCCAGCCCAAAGTGGTTCGTTGGGCGATGGGTGCTCCCAATGGAGCTTTGATGATACCATCGAGCAGTATCCGTCCATAAACATCCGCTCCCAGCAGCATATCAATTTTGCCTGGAACATTGAATGATGGATCAGCTAGTTCTAAACCTGATAACTCTGACCATAACTCCACAACCACTCTTTTATCAGGTAGAGCCGAAGTGAGTTTGCCCAACACAAAAGCATGAATCTCAACCTCATATTCAGGATCATGAAGTGATGCTATCTTCACATTCACCACCGACTTGGAAACCATTGTTGGGTTTCCTTCACCTCCTAGTCCTGAAATGTTACTTTTGTGGGGAATTTTCTTAAGTCCTAGCAACTGGACTGCTGACTCCGTAATTAACGAAGCCTGGGAACCTTGGTCGAGTAAACATCTAAGCGTAATGCCTGATCCTGATTTCGACTGAGCGCTTACTAATGCCGTCGCCAACAAAACTTGACTGCGGCTGGTCGAAACACAGGCTGTAACGCTTGATGTGTGATCATCACCTGAAGCAACTGTTGTACTGTGCGTTACAACATTATTCTCAACCGAGTGTATTGCCTTTACTTCGGAATCGGTTGAGCTGGTAACATTTTTGGGGTGCAACAAAGAATGATGCTTGCGCTTACAAATTCGGCATCTAGTAGGAATACGGCATGAAAAGGCATTGTGACCTGAGCCTAGACAATTGAAGCACAGATTGTTGGATTGGATGAAATCACGTCGAGTGTCAACTTCGACCTTTGCGAAACCTTTGCAATTACATAATTTGTGACTTTCGGAACAGTAAGCACATGATACGTCTATCACATGATGTACCCGCGCACTGACAGGACTTTTCTGAACAAAATGACTTTTTGACAGTTTGGGATCAATGAACTCAAGTGCTCTGAATCTAATTTCTAAAAAGTCCTGAAACTGCTTCAGTGTGGGTAAATCATCTGATGACTCGCTAACTTTGAGTTCCCACTGTTTCCTAGACTCGCTATCTAACTTTAGACACATTATGTGAATCACAATTATGTCCCACGTACTTATATCTATACCTAAGTTTCGCAATGAATATAAACACTCATTTGTCGTGTCTAACAACTCTTTAAGCGCGCTTGAAGATTCTGTGGTGATGTTTTTCTGACTTAAGAGTCTCTTCAAGATACAATTTGACAAATATTTCTTGTTATTGTAGCGCTTTTCAAGCTGGTTCCAACATAACTGGTAATTGTCTTGCGTGATCTGGACGTGACGTAAAAGCTGTTCAGCTTCACCGGTTAAGTGCCCTTTCAGATAGTGCAACTTCTGGACGTTATCGAGGGACTCGTTCTTATGGATCAAAGAAACAAATAAGTCGCGAAAACTGATCCATTCTGAATACTTTCCCGAAAATGATGGAATCGAAATCTTGGGCAATTTAATCAGATCGTTACTCTTGCTCTGGATTGCTGACGCTGCTGTAACGAATGAGCCGCTGCTGCTTGCCGAAGAGAGACTTGTCGACTTTATACTTGTTAATGCAGACTTCAGTTCGTACATGTAGTCTGTGTATAATTCTTCAGTAGCTTCATACAGTTCAGTTTTAACGTAAGTACTAGAATTGATAAGTTCATCATCGCATTCTTGAACAATCTGTGTATGTGTTGATGAGAACTCTGCCCACAGTTTTTCCAAAGTTAAGATTCTAGTACTGATGTAATCTGCTGAGGCAAGTCGATCTTTTGGCGACTTCTTAAAGTTCAATTTTGCCCTTCCAATTCGCTTATTTAAATCAATCTGAAGTTTGATATAAATTTCCATCTTGAAATTTTCTAAGTGTTTTAGCGACTTTAAACTTGACTGAAAATGGGCGTGGATTCCCCGTAGTTTCACTTTTATTGAAACTATTCTAAGTCGCTAAACTACTTCTAAATTTGCTAAGTCCAAATATTTTCTTGAAAATTTTACAAGTCTTTGACAGTTGCACTACGTAATAATTAAATGTACTCACAGTTTCGCACTTGACTATTACCACACGTCACTCACGTCCCTTCCGGTGTGCACGATGACGTCGGCGTCGGAGGCTCTTCCCGCCTTTAGCACTTTTGACAGCAATCCACCGCCACGTCAGTGCTTGGTACACACACCCGGAGCCGCTACTCCACTAGGCCAATCCAACTCGTAGGACCATGATTGAACGTAGAACGCACGTGTTACTTAAACCACGGTTGCTTGGGAAATGACAATTTTAATATAATTGACAGCCCTTTTATAGGCTGCCGGAAAAATCTTAACAGCGCGATTCAGCTTTTCATTAAGACAGGATAGTGACATCTATCGATACAAAACTAAACTAAAATCACGGTTTAACACAACGCAATAAGGTAAAAGGACTAAACGTAAGAATTGGTGTAATATATCATAATTTCAGATGACTAACGGGATATTTATTCTACTTTTTTTATCTTCAAATTACTTAATGACGTTAATCAACTTCTTATCAAACTGTGTTTAATGCTTATTCACCAATAATCAAACTATTTTACAACTGCATAATGCTTAAGCACCCTATTAAATGATAATCATAAAACATTACAAATACTTATTAGACTTGCTAGTTAAAGTTTTGAAATGCAACATACTAATTTTCAGATTGCTTTAACGAATGATCACTAATGGACCGTCTGTGTAGGGCTACTACGAAACTCGAAACTCGAAGTTCGTATCGTACCGTCCCACTCGCTCTCGTAATTAAATAGTATAAGTGTCAGAAGGACCGCACAACACGAACATCGAGTTTCGAGTTTCGTAGTTAGCCCTGCGCTGACTTTAATCAATATTACTAAATTCAAAGGAAACACAGGAAATCGTAGAAACTTTTAAGTTTTATTTGACATTGGTTTTTTGTGATCGTCTTATCTGCCTATCGTCGACTATTGGGCATAAAGCTGTTCGCGTCCGTGGGCTTTAGCTCTAGTTACCCACACGTGTCCCCTAGGTAGCGCCAAATGAACAACCTCATTCTCGTGAACAACCTCATTCGGGTGGTAGGCTTCGGCCGAGGGTTGTCAACACCCACCTACTAGTTATGCTGCCAAACGGTCAAGGCCGTGTTCCAGCATAAAGTTAGGAGTAGCCATTGGAGGGACGGGTCTGGGCAGGGACTTGCGTGCAAACCGTTTCGGTGCCGTCAGTTTGCTGCACCGGGTGCCTGTTCGTGGAGTGGTAGCGGGAATTCGAACACGGTGCTCCGCTGGCCGACCGCAGTTAGTTGGGGGCCAGTAGAGGTCGCCAACTTTGAAGGCTGCCCCGGTAACTTGCGAAAATCCCGAGATGTGCTGTAGTGCCGGTGGCGACGGAAGAGGACCCGAAAGCCGTGTTTGGGGGGTTCGGCGTCCCGTCGCAGACCAGGCTCCTAGTGTTGTGGCTCACTTTCGTGTGCTGCTGGGTAAGCAGCACTGTGTCTGTTCAACTGCCGTCTTTTCTAACCTATTCACTTTTGTCTTTCTCATCTACTTCTTTTCTTCCGGTGAAATTACTGGCACGTGAAGTATCCCATCTTAGGCTTCTAGATTGGCAACGCATCTGCAATACCCCTGGTGTTGACCAGGCCAGGATACCCAGACGCAGATTAAATGTCTCTTGACATGGCGTACTTGCACTACCCACACTACTCAGGGTACAGCCTGGAGCATACTTTTAAGTCACGTGCTGGGGTCTGCTTGTACGTTTGTGATGACATCTGTACTCAGCGTCTCCGCAACCTTGAGGATTCTAGCTTTTCCATTCTTTGGCTCTGATCTATCGGTCGCACAGCGGTGACTTGGAGACGACCAGGGTCTTTGATCACTTCAGTGTTACGGCACGGCGTGTGGTTCAGCAACGGTATCCGCGTGCGTAGTTGGTTTTTCTTGGGACTTTAATGGTCACCGCGAGGACTGGTTGTTCCCATACCAAGTCATGGACTATGCAGAGAGAGAAGCGCGTAAGTTTGCGCTTTCGCTAGATCTACCCCAGCTGGTTAAGCAACCGACTCGCATACCGGATGTTGCCTTGCACACGCCTAATTGCTTGGACTTCGGCTGACGACTGATCCAGACAGGTACAATGTGTCGGTGTCTTCCATCTGGGTACTTCTGACCATTGTCTGGGGAAATTTGTGTCGCAGTACTCTCCTCCCGATTGCTCAATCGGTACTGGGCGAGTATGGCGATACAAGTAAGCAGATTGGGGAGATGCGTCATTCTTTGCTTCCTATCCATGACAGAAACATGCTTTACCAGTGACGATTCGTTGAGCTGCGCAGAAGCTGTTTACCGATGCGTTGCGTCAGAGTATGGATATTTCATTCCTTTCTCTGATGTATACTGGTGGTAAATCTCGCCCATGGTTTAAC